>NC_087575.1:600000-848461 GCF_036250125.1 Pseudopipra pipra
AGGAAAGAAAAGGAATGTCCTATCCCATCTGGAGTCCCCAAAGCAGCCCCAGCCTGTCCTGGGATGATTCCACACTCACGGTGTTGTAGTACTCTGCAATCACGGCTGAGCGCTCAAAGTTGCCCTCACACCAATCCACCTCAGCACTCTGGTAGGAAAATATGCTTGGCATCCTTGGGCACCTTGCAGGAGGGAAGAGAGAGGAGCAGGTTAGCACTGCAGACCCCAAGGGAAGTGCAGGATCCCGCTCTGCCCCCCTGCCCCTCGCTCACCCCACCAATGTGCCTCACCTGGCACCAGTCAGCTCAACACATCATCTTACCCAGCTATGAAAGACTCATCCTCTTCCCATCACACTTCATAGTGCAGAATATTTCCTCTCTCCTCCTGACACAGGAGTTAAAAATCACTCCAGAAAATGCTCTTGAACTCTGAGCCTGGGGATGGTCACCCATCCATGGCATTAACATCTCTCCTCAGGTGTTGTTGCTGCCACACGACGCTTCCCCATCTCAGCCCAGTCCTTGTCACCCCGTCTTCTCCTTCCTCTTCACTTTCTCTGTGACTCAGACCTTGCTGCCAGGAGGACTTCACTGCTCTCTGTAGGCTGTGAGCTGCTTTTTGGGAGTGGACAACTTCACAGGGATTGGTGTTCATTGGCTCTGTTCTCCTTAGCTGTTCCTCAGCATCATCCCGAGGGCTGGAGCTCATCACCTTGTGGGAGCTCCGTCCTGGAGCACCAGCCCAGACCCTGGGTATTCCCGGAGTCCTGGGGCTTAGAGCAAAGGCACTGGGAGGTGCCTCTTCACTTTGAATTTGATTTCCCTCTGAGTACACTCCCATCCTCATTTCCCAGAATTTCACACCTCAAGTGGGTTCTCCACTGCCATGACCCTCAGCCTGGCCTCTGGAAGTGGCAGAAGCTGCAGTTACAAGTGAGATTCTAAAAATATCTAAACTTCTGCTTACTTTTCTTCCCCATTCTGAAGTCTTCCCTATACTCATTGAGAGCATAATTTCTCAGCAATCTTTTATTAATTTGAAAAAGTAAAAATTCTGTTCCTATTTGGATCATAAGTTATGTATTTGGCATATTTTGTTTCAGATCTTTGAGACCCTGGAGCTATTTTTGAAGTTGGTAGTTGGGTGCCAACCTTAGAGGTGTTTGGAAGCACCATCCAAATCCCAGCAGCTGAGTTTTGGTACAAAACAACGACAGAAATTCCCTGGAATTCAGTCCCTGGATGCAGTGTGGAACTAACCCATCTGGCTGTGCTTCTCTAGCCCTGCAGAATGAGCAGGTATGAGGTGACACCAAACAGGGACTGAGGCGACATCAAACAGGGACTGAGGTGACACCACTTGAGTGGCGTCTCTGAAATCCTGAGGCACTGGTGGAAAACAGAGCATTGGTTTCTTTGAAAATCCTTTCAGCTCTGAGCCTAAAGCAGGGAAGGGAAGTTTATCTTAACCCCACTCATCAGCTGATCATGTTCTTGAGGAGAAACAGTCAACTCCCTGTTTACACCGCTGGGAGCTGAGCAGCACCACCGTGTCCAGCAGAAATCAGGGGGTGTGCAAGGGTGTGAAGCTCCCACAGCTTCCTCTGCTGCTCTTCCCAAGAAGTTCAAAGGGAGAAAGCACAGGAGTGTAACACTAAGACAAACGAGCTCTTCTGTAACTCCTGCTCCAACCAGATAAACTGACTTGGGGGTGAACCTCCACCGTTCCTTTACAACTGCAAGCTAACGATGCCCTCTCTTTAATCCAGGCTGGCTGGTTCCCAGAGCTGAGATCATGGCTACAGAAGTAAAATAAAAGAGATGGCAGGCAGATGGGTTTGAGCTCTGACTCTTCTTGCTCTTGCATCTCCATGTGCTCGTTCACACCACAGGGACTCTCTCCTCATCCCTGCTGCTTTGCATCACACTTTTACAGTGATGAAAGTTGGTTTTGCAGGGTGTAAAAAGAATCAGACCCAGGATAGTAAATCCCATCTCATGACTTGAGCAGAGATGGTTGAGAGATGGTGAAGGGATGGAGGAGACAGGAGACAGGAAAAGGAACAGAAAGATGGAAGCAGTGGTGCTGGATTGCTGCTCATGTCTCCTGCCAGCCTGGCTTACCTGTGATCTCTGGATGGACCAGCACTGCTTCCACACGGCGAGATGAAGCGTCAGGAGCTCCAAGGATTCCAGCAGAGCTGGAGGAGCAACCTGCCCTGCCGCTCTAGCTCCGAAGGAGTGCCCACGGTGTGAGCTCACCAGGAGCAGCCGCCAGCAAATCCCCTCGCCCCGTCTCTAGGGAAAGCCTTGGGATGAGACCAGAGCCATGTGCACCCTCCAGGCAAGCCTGCCAGGCCCCCACAGGAAACATGTTGGCTGGAGAATTTATATGTGTGCACCCAGGTGGGCAGGGGCAGGGAGGGAGGGCAGGGAAGCATGAGCTGGAAGGGTTGGAACAGCAGAGGGTGGAAATGCAGCCTGGAATCACCGTGTGCCCCTGGGCGGGTTCACCTGCGCACGCGCACACGCCCCGATCCTGGCCCTGCTTTTCCCAGGGGAGGGACTGATCCCCACAAACTCCTTACAGAGATGGATAAACCCCAATACAACACTTTTGACCAACAGTGAGGCGCTGCTGCTGTTTTTTTCAGACTTTAAATTCAAGTCACTTTTTCACTTTTCAATTTATCCTCTGTTTTATTATCAAAAATAATGTTTCTATCAAACCACACTTCTTCTGGCTGGTTTAGTTTGGTATTTAGTTAAAGAACGATCTGAACAGGACACTTTTGGGTGGCTGCATTGCAAATATTTTCCTCCTGAACCTCATTCAGGCATTCAAGAAAATTGGCAGCAATTAAACTTTTTCCCCCGAATCAACATTTTGTAGAGTTGAGAAAGTTGTAGAGTTGAGAAAAGAAAAAATACGTTGCTTTCTTAAATATAAGACTTAATATTTGGTCAGTGCTTCCTGTTGGACCAGGGGAGACACCACATGCAGCATCACAGGGCAGGGTCAGACGAAGATCCAAGGAGTCCTTGTCCATGTGTTTCCTGAAGAGTAGGGATTTCTTTGCCCTGGGAATAGGCTCTTTGGGAAGCTTAGCCATTTATTTTGCTAATTCTGTGAAAAGGAGCATCCCTGATCTGTGTAACACCTCCTGGAGATGTCAGGGCTTACAAAAGCCTCCCAAATCCACATGCATTTGGAAATGAGAGGGTAATTAACCACTGAAGCAGCTTCTGTTACAACATGGTGGAGCCTCCGTTACACTTAACTAAGTCCAGGCTGGGCATCCTTCTAGGACAGACTTGGAGCAGAAGATCCAAAGGGATTCCCAGTGAGCTGCTCCCACCCCTGGATGGTCTCCCTGCCTTGTCTGAAGTGTGGAATTCTGAGGTGAATTTGTTTCTTATTCACTCACAACTCCTGAATGGACTGTACAAATAGGAACTGAGTTTCCAGGCTGAGCGAAGCTCCCCTATTCCCCAGGGAATCTAAGTGAGAAGCAAGTGTTGACTTGCCCATCCTACTGGGAAGGGAGGCAGGGAATGGAGGCAGAGATAGATTTCAGAATAAGAACCCACACATGTGATGCCTGGTCTGGTTGAACATGCTGGAAAAGAAAGAGTTTTCCCATCCCAAAACCTCTGGCATCGTTGGTGTGAGCAAAGCATCCAAGCATCCCTGATACATCCTGTGTCACACGGGGAATAAATAACTGGGGAGGGATGCAATGGATCTGCATCTTCCCTGATTCATCAATAAGTAGGTCATAAAGAGAGGTTGATTTCCTGGTGAGTCCTCCTTCCCAGCTCCTGCTAATGTTTACATCCTCCTGCCTGTGGTCAAAAGGGCCTGGGATGCTGAGGATGCTGAGGATGCTGAGGATGCTGAGGATGCTGACATGGAGGTGGGTGGGCTGGGGAGAGGCAGGTACCCAGGGAGCACAGGGTGAAGCTTCTGGGCCTCAGATGAGTGTTACACAGAGACAGTGGGCACTGCTGAGGCTGCTCCTTGAATCCTGGAGTCAGTTTTGGGCCCCTCATGACAAGAAAGACATTGAGGGGTTGGAGCGTGTCCAGAGAAGGGAATGGAACTGAGGAAGGGTCTGGAGCACCAGGAGCGGCTGAGGGAGCTGGGGCAGCTCAATCTGGAGAAAAGGAGGCTCAGGGGGGGCCTTCTGGCTCTGCAACTCCCTGACAGGAGGGGGAAGCTGTGGGGGGGTCAGGCTCTGCTGCCAGGGAACAAGGGACAGGACAAGAGGAAACAGCCTCAAGTTGTGCCAGGAGAGATGTAGGTTGGATACTAGGGACATTCTTTTCAGGGAAAGGGTTGTAAAGCATTGGTACAGGGCAGTGGTAGAGTCATCATCCCTCGGAGAGTTCAAACAACGTGTTGGTGTGGCACTTGGGGACATGGTTTAGTGGTGAACGTGGTGCTGAGTTGATGGTTAGACTTGATGACCTTAAAGGTCTTTTCCAGCCTTAACCATTCTGTGATTCTAATCCTCCCTGTGCTTAAAACTTCTTTCTCTCAAAGCTTCACCTGAACTCCTCACCTTGCTAAGACTTGCTATCTCTTCTCCACCTTTCTTCTAACATGTGACATCTCAGCTCACTTCTCTCTGTGAGGGCCACTGACAAGTGGCATATCTCAGGGGCAGTACTGTCCTGTCCCCTTGGCTGGTCCCTTCCTGCTCCCTGGAATTGATGCCCCCTTGCAAGACCCCACATCCCAGGCAATGTCCCAGGCTTTGTGCCATGGGACATGCTTTAGTCTGGAGAGCCTCATCCCAGCTCCTTTGCCTCTCTGTCATCCCTTGGGCAGAGTCTGAGGGTCCCACTGGGACAGCTGAGATCAGGCAGTGGAATCACAGAATCACAGAACCATGGAATAGTTGGGGTTGGAAAGGACCTTAAAGCCCATCTTGTTCCACCCCCTGCCATGAGCAGGGACACCTTCCACTAGCCCAGGTTGCCCCAAGCCCTGTCCAAGCTGAGGGAAGGGACAGGGGCTTTCACAGGAGCTGAACCTCTGGTTCCAGTTGCCAGTGTTGTATAGCTTTATGCTCACAAGCTGTGGTGGGGAAGAGTCAGTTCTGCTGCTGGTACCACCAAAACAGGGAAACAGGGACTCTGGCAGGTGAGTTTGGGAGAATCCAGTTGCTTAACTTGAGGCTGGTCCTACCTGCCTCATCCTATGGCACCTTGATTGAAGGTTTCCACCTCAACTGCTGCTGCCAAGGGATTTTTTTTAAATACCATTGGGAGCAGCCATGGTTCAGAGGCACATGTGGTTATTTATTGCCTGGGCTGGTGTGGGGCTGGGACTGTGGGCAGAGGGGCAGCAGCAGCCAGGGCAGGGAGGATGAGGTGGGGGTGCTGGCATCCCATATTCCTACTGCTGTTTGCTCAGCACTTGTGAGTCAGAGCCCTGCAGTGGAAGGAGACAAATGACTTTGCTCCATTCTCACAGCAAGGCTGAGGGAAGGGAAATCAGGCACTTTGGCTCCTTGCTGCCCTACTACATCATCCTGTCCATGCTCAGGAAGGCCCTGAAGCCTCCTGGACATGCTCCATCCCACTGTCACCTCCTTTGCTTTTGGTACATGACTTCATCTCCAGGGATGCAATTTCGTGTTTCCAGGTATGAAAAACACAGGCAGGTGACCTGGGAGCTTTGCTAATGCTGAACAGTTAAATAATCCCTCTCATTCATGGCTCCACAGGGCAGGAATCATATCCTGGGCTTGGCCGGGAAGCTGTTTAGCAAAATGTGGTCTGGAAGGAATAACAACAGCAGCAGGAGATGTGCTAATGCTGGATGTGCTTTGCAGAGCCAAATGGAAGCATTTGTCTCCATCACTGCTGCAGAGCCCCCTGAGAGCAATGTACCCACTCCTGCTCACATCTGCAGAGCTGGAAATATCTGTGTTTCCTCACCAGGTAGGGCAGGGGCTCCAGGCAACCAAAACCCAGCAGCAGCAGCAGCAGCAGCAGCAGCAAATCAAAGCCAGATGCACCCCACGCGAGGTGTGGCTTTGGAGCCCCGAGTGCCTGAAACACCTGCTCTTTACAACACCATGGCCTTGCTCCTTGTGCAAGTCAGCCCCCACAGCAGCAGAGCACAAGCCTTGTCAGGCCCCAGAGGGTTGGTCTCGGGGTCCAGGAGAAGTTCTCCACCAATCCATCATCATTGAGCAATCTCCCAGGCACTCCATTATCTTCACTCCAGGCAGGATGCCATTCCAGGCAACCCAAGAGGCTTTGTCAATGTGACCACCCTGTGCTTGTTTTGAAATACAGGCAGGTTTAAAGCAAGTGCCATAATTACTAATGGTGACAGCAATAACAGGAGTAGCTAAGGGACATTCTCCCAGCACTGTCATCTGTCACATGCAGCTCCAGCACAACTCTGTGTGTGTGGAGAGGCCTTGGCTTATGCAACTCACCTGCTGGATGTGCAGGGCTGAGCAGAGACCTTCCCCATCCTCCCCTTCTTGTAGATGAAAATATGAGCTCTCTAAATAGAAGGGAGAAAAATCACCTTATTCTTGGCCCTGCTGTAGCAGCAAAACCAGGGCTTTCTCAGCCACAAGGGCTACCTGGAGTCCTAGAAGGTTTTGGATTTAGCAGCCACAGAGCAGGGAGGCACCTCTTGCCACACCAAACTTCTGCACACAGCAATTTGTCAACTTTTCTTATTTCACAGAATCCTGCACGAGTTTATCTCAAGCTTTTAAAGGTTATTTTTGTGGTCATATTCTGTGGAACAAGGTCTTGTATGATTAGGTGCTGACTGAAAAGTACCTCCTCTTCAAATCACAGAGTCACAGACTGGTTTGGGTGGGAAGGGACCTTAAAGCCCATCTCATCCCACCCCTTGCCATGGGCAGGGACACCTTTCACTATCCCAGGTTGCTCCAAGCTCTGTCCAGCCTGGCCTTAAATACTTCCAGGGATCCAGGGGCATTTGCAGGAATGCTGATTCTGAAGAGATGTGCAAATGCAAGGGGATGAAGAGAAAGTTCCTGTTTGCTTGGACTGAGCCCACAGCTTCCCATCAGAGCTGGCAGGAGCTTGGCAGCACCCTGCAGGCAGGGAGATGTGTTATCCCACGTTGCAATCCTTCCCAGAGTGGCGCAAAGCCTTGGCAGGAGACCCCGAGGGTTTGTGCAAGTTCTGTGAGAGACTTGATAGCAGAGACTGCAACAAACCCTGGGAACCACAGACTTCATGCAAGGCTGTCTCTAAGTACTCAGGGGGAGACTCCCAGCCCCTCTATGCTCTGGTGGGCAGAGAGCAGGAAGGCTCCTCTGCTTCAGGAAGGGCTATTAGTGCTTTTGTAAGCTCCCAGGAAGGCAGATGACAGGTTTGCCTCCTGCCCCATCTTCTGGTGGTCAGTGACTAAATACTTCCTTAGCTGGAGGTCCTGGATCATCATCTTTAACCAGTCAGCACAGGCTCATCCTGGACACGTTTATCTCAAGTTTTTAAAGGTTATTTTTGTGGTCATATTCAATGTCATCACGGTCCCGATTAATTAGGTGATGGCTGAAAAAGTACCTCCTCTTAGAATCACAGAATGGTTTGAATTGGAAGGGATCTTATAGCTCATCCAGTCCCACCCCCTGCCATGGGCAGGGACACCTTCCACTAGCCCAAGTTGCTCCAAGCCCTGTCCAACCTGGCCTTGGACACTTCCAGGGATGGGGCAGCCACAGCTTCTCTGGGCAACCTGTGCCAGGGCCTCCCCACCCTCACAGGGAAGAATTCCTTCCCAATATCCTATGTAACCTGCCCTCTGGCAGTTTAAAACCGCTGCCCTTCTTGCCTCCCTGCTGACTGACGGGAGCCCTCCAGCTGGGTCACTTCTGGAGTGGGAAATTATGTGTAGTTGTTCCCTGTTCCTGCCTCCAAGCCTGTTCTCTGCATTTCCCTGCCATCTCCCCATCCCCCCCGCTCATTCCCAGTGCACATCTCTGGTTTTCAGTTTCCCACCTCTGTTCAAAAGAAACACATTCCATCCCAGGTGTTTTAAACCTCTCTCTGCCTACAAAAATAAAGGGAAACTGATATTTAACATGGTTTTTCTTTCGAAAACAGAAATTTGGAGTGAGTGTCTCAAGGGCAGACAGAGGGCTTGTTATAACAGTGACACGGTGACACTTAGAAGAGGCACTAGAAAAACTCCTTGGGAGAGTTTGTCACCTGAAATGGCAAAGCCTGGGAAGAGATTTGGGCAGAGATGCCCTCAGCAGCTCTGGCAGGAGTGTCCCACTGGCTTCATCCTTGGTTTGGTGCCTGGGCTCTGAAAACATGAGGAAAACCCTCTCCAGGCTCCTGCACCTACTGCCTGGCACAAACCTCCCTCTCAGGTCCATGAGCAGGTGAGACCCCTCATAGCAGAACATCTCTTGTGATTGCAGCGATGTTTGTGTCCTCCTGGAGCTCTTAGCAGCCCCTGGCCGTGTGCCTGTGCCTGGGCAGCAGGCAGAGCTCAGCTGCCTGCGCAATGAACCACGGACCTGTCAAGACCACGTCACTCTCCTGCAGGTCCCATTCTTGATGGCCTTAAAAGAGGACTGGATACATCCCTGAAGGTGTTTTCCCCTCTGTACACATTCCATAGGAAGCTCCTGATTCCATCTGCAGGTTTGTGGCAGCGCTGATCTATTGGCAAGGGTGTGCCCTTTTCCCAGGGTTGCCCCGGGGACACAGGGAGTCACCAAACATGGAATCATGGAATTTTTTAGGTTGGAAAAGCCCTCTAAGGTCATTGAGTCCAATTGTCAACCCAGCACTGCCGAGCCCACCACCAAACCTTGTCCCCAGGTGCCACATCCACAAGTTGTTTGAACACTTCCAGGGATGGGGACTCTGCCACCTCCCAGGGCAACTTGTTCCAATACCTGAACACCCTTTCCTTGAAGGACTTTTTCCTGATAACCAATTTTAACCTCCCCTGGTGTAATTTGATGGGCAACCAGGCAACTGATGGGCCAAACTCTGGGGAAGAGATGATTGGGAAGGCTCATTCCATTGAACATCCATCCCTTCCCACGCCTGCAGAGACATTTCCTTTATTCATTTAATAACTTCCTATTTCTTGACTATGTTGTTACACTTTTAATTCCTGCCTTTCCCTGGAGGGACTAAAACCCATCTCTAACCGATAAAACCAATTCATCCTGAGTGTTTCAGAGTCTTCAGGCAACTCAGAGGCAAAGCTGAAGGGCCCAAAATAACCCCCGGCTGGTGCAATTCACTGGATTTCCTGCTTGCATCAGGATGGAGCTTGGCTCCAAAACAGCTCCAGGGTGTCAAATCAGCCCTGAGAGCCTCCAGCTGATCCAGCCGCCCCATCCCAGCGCCAAAGGCACACAGGGGATGTTGTGAGACCAGGGCAGGTGCCATGTAGAGCTGTTTCCCAAGCCCAGCTGGACTCTGAGCAGCATCTTCCTGCCAGGGATCTGCCCACACCCTTGGAGAGAGGGCAAGAGGGTTGCACAAGGCTGGTGGCAGAGGAGGAGGCTGCTCTGGGAACCCATCCTCCAGGCTAGGTCCTTGCCTACCTCCCCTGTTGTTGAGACTGGAAAACTGGGAGTGGGAACTGGGAGAGGGAGCCATCCCACCCACGGTGTGCCTCTCCCCAAGGCACCTGTGAGACTGTTTCCCAAAGAGCGATGTTTCCCAAATCTTATTTTCACGTCCTGAAATCTCTGCAGGCAGTGAGAGGAGCACAACAACACCCTCACACTCTGGAATTAGGGAGGTGATGAGTAGGAACTCCAGTTTGTCCAGGGATGTTCCTATTGCAATATTTGTCCTGCAAAAAAACCTGGAATATTAGCAAAAACCTTACAAATTAGGGGCAAGTGCAGCTCTGACTATCACAACAAACCAAGAAATTCTGATTTTTCCTGCCTGTTCACAGAAATTCTCCAGACAACGTGCAGGAACAGGACTTTTAAGCCTGGAAACAGGAGTTTTGCAGCACTGGAGCTGGGAGGTAACAGGGTGTGTAAGGCCAGGTCAGAGAAGGGAAAAACCTTGGGGCTCACACATCTCTGGCCTCACTCACTGCACAGAAGGGTCACAAGCTGGCTGAGACCTGATGCAGTGAAAGCACAATCCAAGGGACAGGACGGGGTGATATCCCAAGCAGCAGGTGAGTTTTGTAAAAAAAAAAAATATTTTGGAGATATAAACCAAAAAGTGTGTCAATTGAGAATCCTACACACAGACTTCATACCTGTGTCCTTGTGTGTGTCGTGATCCTTCTGGACTGAGGTGCCCACAGCAGCTCTTGGGGGGTGAGGGATGTCCATGAGGGTCCCTGGAGCTGCCCATCCTAGCAGTTGAAGCATCATTTAACCCTAATCGGGGTGCATTTTGGGGCCTGAGGCCCCTGAAGTCCATTTCTCAACTGTGTTCCATGCCTGTCATGAGCTCTTTGCTTTGCGGCCTCTCTGGGGTTGGGATCCAAAATCCTTCAGCTGTGCAAAGCAATAATTGCCATGATGGTTGTTCCTGGTCTTATCACTCGGTCTGGCTGAGCTGGGACACTTTGTACAGTTCATAAAAACACTAATAACACTAATTAATTTTTACCAAGTTTTGCAAACAGCCTGGGGAGTGCTGGGGCAGCTGGAAATGGTAACACCTCATGAGGGGTGAGGTGGGGACAGTGTTTACCTGGCCAAAGGAATCCCTGTCTCCCCAAATCCCACTCCAGATACATCCTGCTGTCTCTCTCTCCTCTCCCTGTAGCTGGATCCATTCCCACCCTCTCCTTCCAAGGCACTAAATGCACTGGATATGATGCTTAATGATCTCCTGGGAGAAGCTGGGCCCTGACTCTGTGCAGGGTGGTGACGGATCCATCCCTTCCCTGCTGCACAGCTCAGCTTCCCTATCGGAAAGATGGGACAGGGATCTGCAAGGAGCCTCCAGATCTGCTCTGAGATAGGGGCTGGGTGTTGTTTTATGGTTTAAGGATGCCAGAATCCACAGCTAACTACTGCAGGGCAGAGAGGCAGTGGCTGAACATGAGCCGTGTGCCCAGGTGGCCAAGGAGGCCAATGGCATCTGGCCCGTGCCAGGAGTAGTGTGGCCATGGGCCCAGGGCAGTGACTGTGCCCTGTGCTGGCACTGCTGAGGCACCTCCAATCCTGTGTCCAGTTCTGGGCCCCTCATGACCAGAAGGACACTGAGGGGCTGGAGCTTGTCCAGGGAAGGGAACGGAGCTGGGGAAGGGGCTGGAGCAGCAGGAGCAGCTGAGGGAGCTGGGGGGGCTCACCCTGGAGCAAAGGAGGCTCAGGGGGGACCTTCTGGCTCTGCAACCCCCTGACAGGAGGGGGGAGCCGGGGGGAGTCAGTCTTTTCCAGGGAACAAGGGACAGGACAAGAGGAAATGGCCTCAAGTTGTGCCACGGGAGGTTCAGGTTGGATATTAGGAAAAAGGTCTTTGCTAAAATAGTGATCAGGCACTGGCACAGGCTGCCCAGGGCAGTGGTGGAGTCCCCATCCCTGGAAGTGTTCAAACACGTGGATGTGGCACTTGAGGACGTGGATTAGTGGTGGTGGGTTGATGGTTGGACTCAACAACTCGTGTTTCAGACACTCCTCCCAAGTGTCTGCAGGGAGGCCGGTGGCACCCAAACCCTTCGGGCACCTCTGTCCTGCCCCAAAGCATAAAAAGCTGCCTCGAGGTCGTGGCCGAGGGTGGCAGAGCCCTGTCGGGAGCACCCGCATCGCCCCAAACCGGGACCTCTTTGCCCGGGGCCCTCAGCCACTCTCAGGCTCGCCTTCTGCAGAGGGGTTTGTCCTGATTCGCCATTCCTCATTCCAGGGGTTTCCCGGGACACCCCCGGAACCCCCCGGCCTGCGCCGCGTCCCCATGGCCGGGCCGGGGCTGCCACCTGCGGGCAGTGACAGCGCAGTGCAGCCGGGACAGGGGGACAGGGGATCGGGGTGTGGGGGACAGGGGATCGGAGTGTGGGGGACAGGGGTTTGGGATGTGGGGGAAAGGGGATCGGGGTGTGGGGGAAAGGGGATCGGGGTGTGGGGGACAGGGGATCGGAGTGTGGGGGACAGGGGATCGGGGTGTGGGGGACAGGGGATCGGAGTGTGGGGGAAAGGGGTTTGGGATGTGGGGGAAAGGGGATCGGGGTGTGGGGGACAGGGGTTTGGGATGTGGGGGAAAGGGGATCGGGGTGTGGGGGAAAGGGGATCGGGGTGTGGGGGACAGGGGATCGGAGTGTGGGGGAAAGGGGTTTGGGATGTGGGGGAAAGGGGATCGGAGTGTGGGGGAAAGGGGATCGGGGTGTGGGGGACAGGGGATCGGAGTGTGGGGGAAAGGGGATCGGGGTGTGGGGGAAAGGGGGGATCGGGGTGTGGGGGGAAAAGGAAGATTGGGGTATGAAGGGAAAAGGGGGTTGGGGTATGGAAGGAGAGGAGGATTGGGGTACGAGGGGAAAGGGGCGATTGGGGTACAGGGAGAGAGGGGGAATTGGGGTACACGAGGAAAGGGGGAATCGAGATGCCAGGGAGAGGAGGAATTGGGGGAAATGGGGAAAGGGGGGATTGGGGTACATGGGGAGAGGGTACCCGTGGTGTGGGGGAGAGGAAGGATCAGGGTACAGGGAGAGAGGGGCGATTGGGCTACGAGGGATGAGGGGGGGTAGGGGGAAATGGGGAAAGTGAGATCAGGGTATGGAGGAAGGGGGGATCAGGGTGAGGGGGGAGAATTGGGGTATGGGGGAAAGGGGGCATTGGGGTACATGGGGATATGGGAGATTAGGATATGGGAGGACAGGGGGATTGGGGTACAGGGGGAGAGGTGGGACCCGGGCTACCAGGGAAAGGGGTGATCAGGGTATGGGGAATCAGGGGAATCGGGGTGAGGTGGTAGAGGGGGGATTGGGGTACATGGGGAGAGGGCGATCAGGATACAGAGGAAGGGGGGATTGGAGTAAGGGGAGGGAAGCAGAGGTTGGGATACAGGGAAAAGTGGGGATTGGGATATGAGGGGAAAGGGAGGATCAGGGTTCGGGGAGAGAGGTGGGATCGGGGTAAAGGGGTAGACGGGGGACCTAGGGGGGTGACAGGACCGGGGAGAGAGGGGGGATTGGGATATGGGGGGAAAAGGGCGACCCAGGGTGCGGGGGAAGAGGGGAGACTCAGGGCATGGGGGAAAAGGGGATAGGGGTACAGGGGAAAAGGGGGGACCTGTGATACAGGGGGATAAGGGGGACCAGAGGTACCCTGGGAGTTTTAGATGCCCGATTTCCACCAGAGAAAGGAACAAATACACCTCCCAGACATCCACTCCCTGCCGCAGCTTTAAAATCAATTCGGTGAAACCAGAGCAGGGTTTTTATTTGAAGGTGAACATAAAGCTCAGCTCCCGAGAGAGCGGCGGCCCAGGGGAGGGGAGATAAAACCAGCCTGGGCCGGGAAGGGGGAGACACACCATTGTTTGCTACAAAGGACAGGAAACGAGCCTCAAAGGGGACATGAAAGAACCTTAAAACAAATGCAGATCAGCGAGGGGGGATCGCTGCGCTCATCTCCCAGCTGCGCTGCCCGGGGGCTGAGAGCTGCTGCTGCGGCCGGGGGGGAGTGTCCGAGGGGGGATCAGGGGACCCCTCGGGGCCCGGGACCTGCTTTCCCTCCAGATTGAAGCCAAAAAGGGCCAGAGGAGCTTGGGTTCACCCCGAAAAAGAGGGTCCCAGTTACGATTGGACTCGATGATCATAGAATCCCAAAATGGCTAGGGTAGGAAGGGACCTTACAGCTCATCCAATTCCGTGGGCAGGGACAACTTCCACCAGATCAGGCTGCTCCAAGCCCCATTCAACCTGGCCTTGACCTTATGGCTGGACTCGATGATCTTTACAGGTCTTTTCCAGCCTAAACCATCCCATGATTCATGGGATGAAAGGAAATTATTAATTTAACTTTGTATTATAATAATATAATAATTTATATGCGTAAAATCCTAGAATGTTTTGGGTTGGAAGGGACCTTTAAAGGTCACCTGGTCCAACCCCCCCTGCAATGAGCATCAATTATCATCTCCAACTAGAATCAATGACCCACTTGCTGCTTCACCTGTGGGGATGTGACTGACCTGGGCAGGGCAGTAAGAGGATGTTCTTACCCCAGCCATGGGCTGCTCTTCTGCCCCTTGAGTGCCCCCAAAACACACCTGATCCTTCATTGCCTCTGCCCAGCTCCACACTGGGCATTTTGGGAGGCTCCTTAGGAGCACACCCAGGAGGGGACACTGGTGTGGGAGCTCTCTGACATGGAGCTGGGCTGGAGAAACCGAGCCATGGTCAGCAAGGGAGGTCACAGGGGTTCCAAAAACGCATTAAAGGCAATTTTTCTATGTGGAGATATCCCTTATCTGCTCTTAAAAGAGTGGGTTTGGTCCCTCCAGAGCTTGAACCCTTCTTCTGAGTGTCACCACTTCACTCTGCTCCTCCCAGTAAAACAAGGCTGGTGTTGGAGCCAACTGGCAAAATTGACCTGCAGAGGACCAGAAAAGCCATTTCCTCCCATACGAGGCAGACCTGTGGCCTCCTGCCAGAGAAGACAATGAGGGATGACGGGGCTGGGCCCACTGGCCCTCGTGTTCCTGTTTATTTGGAGCCTTGGTCATGGATCAGAGAAGTTTCTCTGGCTGCTCTTTATGTTGATTTTTAATGAAGTTGCAGGCAGCAGTGCCCACATCCTGCAGGAATTTTCCTCCTGTGCCTGGTGTCATAGTGGGGGACCTTCCTGAGCCCTCAGCGAGTCCAACCAGCTCCATCACACCCTTTAAGGGCAGCTGGGCCCAAGGCCACTGCCTGGGCCACGGGCTGTGCTTGCCCTGCTGACCCTCTCCTGCCCCTCTGACGGCAGCAGCATTCCCAGCTCTGGAGTTTGTGCCTGGCCAGGGAGAGCTCTGTGTGTTCCAGAAGGGAAAAACACCATTCCAGCCCCACAGTGCTGGGAGTTCCCGCTGTTATCTCGTCCTTCCCTCAGCCAAGAGCCCGACCAACACCCTGCCCTTATCAGCCATGGGCAGGAACAGCCTCTGCTGGGCTGGGAGAGGGGACATGGGATGGGGATGGGAATGTGGGGATGGGGATGGGAATGTGGCACTGGGGTTGGGAACATAGGATCAGAGAATTGTTGAGGTTGGAAAAGCCCTTTGAAATCATCGCGTCCAACCATTAACCCAACACTGCCAAGGCCACCCCTAATCCATGTCCCCAAGTGCCACATCCTCTTGAACACTTCCAGGGAAGTGACTCCACCACTGCCCTGGGTAGCCTGTGCCAGTGCCTGACCACGCTTTCCATGAAGGAATTTTCTCTAATCTCCATCTAAACCTCCCCTGGTGCAACTCGAGGCCATTTCCTTTGTCCTGTTGGTGGTTACTTGGGTGAAGAGATCAGGCCTCACTGGCTACAAGGTCTTGACAGGGAGCTGTAGAGAGCACCTGGGGATGGGAACACGGTGCTTGAGGATGGGAATGTGACTCTGGAGACTGGAATGTGATAACAGAGAAAGGACCATGGTGCCTGGGGGTGGGAATATGGCTCTGGAGATGGGAATGTGGTGCTGGAGAGCGCAACACAGTGCCTGGGGATGGGAACACAGCGCTTGAGGACAGGAATGTGGCTCTGTAGACTGGACTGCGAAAACAGAGAAGGAACCATTGTACCTACGGATGAGAACACGGCTCTGGAGATGGGAACATGGTGAAGTGATAGTGAAGTGATAGTGAAGTGATAGTGATGACAGTGAAGTGATAGTGAAGGAACCATGGTGCCTGGGGATGGGAACACAGTGTTGGAGAGTGCAACACAGTGCTGAGGGGTGGGAACACAACACGATGCTTGAGGATGGGAATGTAGCTCTGGAGACTGGAATGTGAAAACAGAGAAGGGACCATGGTGCTTGGGATGGGAATGTGACTCTGGAGATGGGAACATGGTGATAGAGAAAGACAAGGAACCACGGTGTCTGAGAATGAGAATGTGGCTCTGGGGATGGGGACATGATGCTGGAGACGAACTGTCATGTCTGGGAATAGGAACACGGTGCTGAGACTGTAACACAGTGCCTGGGGACGGGAATGTGGCTCTGGAGATGGGAACATGGTGCTGGGGAAGGGAACACGATTCTGGAGAAGTAACCATGGTGCCTGGGGATGGGAATGTGGCTCTGGAGACGGGAGCACAGCGCTGCAGGTGAGACTATGGTGCCGGGGACTGCTGTGCGGTGCCGGGCTCAGTGGTGTGACGGCGGGCACAGCGATGTGGTGCCGGGTGGGGTGGTGCCGTACGGGGTTCAGCGGTGCGGTGCCGGGTGACACCGATGCGGTCGCAGGTCGTCCCCGCCGCGGCGGGACTCGAACCCGCGGCCCCGGAGCGGGGCCCGTAGGTGTCGCTGTGCCGGTGCCCGTGTCGCAGTTCCCGCGGTGGCCGCCCGGGGGCGCGGCGCTCGCCCGCCTTTGTTGCCGTTGGCGCCTCTTCCTGCGCCGGGCGGGGGCGGGAGCGGCACCGGGACCGGAGCGGCGGCACCACCGGCAGCGGCAGCGGCGGGAGCGGAGCGCGGCTCTGCGCGGGGAGCATGGAGATGGAGAAGCGCTTGACGCTGGAGCTGCGCAACAAGAAGCCGGGCGAGGTACGGGGACCGCGCGGCGGGGACTGGGCGCCACGTGCTGCGGGTGGGGGCGGTGGGGAGGAGCGGCGCGGCCCGCGGGGCTGCCGGCGGGTGTTTTTTGGGGCGGGGGGCGCGGGGCGCGGCGGCGGGAGCGCTCCCGGCCGTGCCCCGGCCCCGCCATGGCGGCGCGCACGTGCGCGGCGGGGCCCGCCCGCAGCCGGCCCCGCGCGGCCCCGGGACCCGCCCGGCCCCGCACGGCCCGGCCCGCGCCCGGGGTGCGGGGGGACGGCGGGGGAGCGGGGCAGGGCAGGGCCGGGGCCCGCCGCGGCGGAGCGGCCGCGCCGGGGCTGGGCAGGCACCGCGCGGCCATGGCGGCGCTCGGCCATGTTCGATCCCGCGCCGGGATCGGCGCCCCGCGGGATCCCCCTGCCCGGGGAACGGCTGGAGGGGCTGCCGGGGATGAGCCTCAAAGTGCCGGCGCGGCCGCCCCGGACCGGGCCTGGCGCTGCGGGGCCGCCCTATGGCCGGGCCTTCCCTTCCCCCGGGTCTTGCCTTGCCCTGGATATTCCCTCCCCCTGGATCGTCTCTTCCCGTGATCTTTCCGTTCCCGGGCCGCCTCTTCGCTTGGTCTTCCCATGCCCAGGCTGCCTCTTCCCTGGATCTTCCGATTCCCGGGCCGCCCCTTCGCCTGGATTTTCCAAATCCCGGGCCTCCCCTTCCTTGGATCTGCCCTTTCCCTGGATCTGCCCTTCCCTGGATCTTCCCGGGCCGCCCCTCTGGGCCGTGCCCGTCCCGTCTCGCCCCGGAACACTCGGGTGTCGTGGCAGCTCCGAAAGCCCCGAGCACACGAAGGAAATGGGGCCTTGAGCGGAGCTTTGCGTGGGGATTAGAGCGGCTTCGTGGATGGAGAAGGGATTTGCGGGACGGGAAGGGCTGAGCGAGAGGAGCTGCGGGCGGCTGGTCCCGGTGGTGTGAGCCGGGAATTGCAGAGCCAGCGGGGTCAGAGCGAGGTGTCCCGGGAGCAAAGCCCTCCCCGCTGCCCTGTCCTGCTGCGGCTCGTCCTGGGCCATCAGGACAGGGCCCGGCCTGGGTTAAACCTGGTCTTCGCCACGTGAGTTTCACTGAGGCCCTGGCACAGGGTGCCCAGAGAAGCTGTGGCTGCCCCAGCCCTGGAAGTGTCCAAGGCCAGGTTGGACGGGGCTTGGAGCAACCTGGGCTAGTGGGAGGCGTCCCTGCCCATGGCAGGGGGTGGGACTGGATGAGCTTTAAGTTCCCTTCCAACCCAAACCATTCCATGATAACCTCATTATGTTTAGGATCACCTCTGTGCCCACACAACAGCCACCCAGGTCTGGCCTTGACCGCCTTTACACCCACCACGGAGACAGTCTTGGTTCAGTTGGAGACTTCCAGGGCGTTGGGAGCAAAACATGCTCGGCTACAAAACTCCTGGCTGAGCCTCAACTCCAAACCCTGACCAGCTGATGCCACCTGGGGAGTTTGAAGCATTAATTGGTTCAGAGCTTATGCTGTGCCTGTGGCAAAGATGGCACAGCAGCCCCCAAACTGCCTCCAGGAAGGGAAAGTGAATTTAAAATGACTCCCTAATAGTTGGCTGGTGTGAGCAGGGGAGGTAAAATGGGAGCACTGTGAAGGAGGAATTTGGAAAGCGCCATGAGCCTTCTGGCCAAGGCTCATTTTTGCATCTTGCTGTGAAGAATGTGTGGGGTAAAAGCAGGTTTTGGAAGTGGCTTGTGAGAGCTTGGGCTGGAGCCCACTCTCCCACACTTTGGGGGGGAAAGGGGTGCCAGGGATGTTTTACCCCCAGATGTTTAGAGGGGAGCAGTTCTGTGCTGGTGCTTTAAGGTCCTGGTGGCCCAAACAGGTTGATTTTTGTGCAGAGTTCCTGGGTAACGATGGTTTCTGTGTGTGATCCGTGCTGGGCACAGCATTAGATGCCATCAGTGGCCCTGCAGCAGGAGCCTGAGGTTGGAACCTGTCACCTCATGTGGACACTGTCACAGGGAAGCAGATCCTCCAGGGGCAGGTTTTCCAGCACCTCAGTGGTGTGGGGGAGAACACGGAAGGGGACAAAACCAGATGACCTTGTTTGGCCTCTTGTTAGTGAAGCCTGGAGCGTGACTCTGAAAGCTTATTGATGCTTCTGCATGGAGTGTTTTGATGTGAACTCATGGTCCCACCCTGAGTGCTGCTTCATGGACAAGGGGAACCTTGGTGGGTCTGCTGTCGTGTGTTGGTGGCTCGTGATTAAAGGATGAAGCTCCCACCACGATGAGGGATTCTCAGCTTGTGCCCTCACTGCAGTTCTTTGGCTCCAAGATCTCGTGTGTCCTTTGATCTGAGCGAGGAGGAACTTCAGGCACAGCCTTGATGTCACCTGACAGACCCCAGGTGACACTTTGGCAGGTGAGGTAACACTGGAGGTGTCTCTGTTTGCAGGTGAAGGAGCTGGTCTTGGATAACTGTCGCTCGGAGGACGGGAAGGTGGTTGGTCTCTCCTCGGACTTTGAGAACCTGGAGTTCCTCAGCATGATTAACATCAACCTGCTGTCTGTGTCCAACCTCCCCAAACTCAACAAGCTCCGGAAGGTGAGTCAGGCCTGTGGTCCCATCTCCACCAGTCCTTGCCCTGAGACTTCTGGTGGCACTTGTTTTTCCTGTATTCACCAAGAAAAGGCCATTTAATTTTGCTTTTTTCCTCTTTGAGCAAGTGAGAGGGGTCAGATTTGAGTGCACAAGATGCTTCTGAGCTCTTTAGATGTTGAGTGTCTTCCTTCTCTTCCTTTTGCTGTTGTGCTGCTGTCAGAGGCTTCATAACATAAATATTTTGGATTTTGGGGCACCTACGAGCATGGAGGTGGCTGGCAGTGCTGTGTCACTGCAGGAAACGGGTTTCAAGGGAAAACTTGACCTGCTGCTCTGTGACAGGGTCTGGAATTTGGGTGCTCATTGTGGCCCAGTTCTTAGGGCAATGTTCTTCCCCACATCACGAGCTGAAACACTCGGTGACCATGTGATGTTCCCCCCTGGCAGCTGGAGCTGAGTGATAACAGGATTTCTGGTGGCCTTGAAGTTCTAGCAGAGAAAACTCCCAACCTGACACACTTGAATCTCAGTGGCAACAAGATCAAAGACATCAATACGCTGGAGCCCTTGGTGAGTGAAGATTCCAGGCTGGAATCTCATGGATGACGTTTCCTTTGGGGAATTGGGTCTGTGCAGCAGGAATCCAATGTCTTGGTAACTGTTCCAACAGCACTTCGTGGTTCTGATGGGAACAGATTTGAGCCCAGTTTGAGGCTGGGCTAATAGTTAATGGCTCCTCAGTCTGGAAAACCAGCAGCCAGTTGCTAAAAGAAGCGTGAAATTGGGCTGGATGAGTAAAACTGTGGATGCTCAGTGTCCATCTGGGAGAGGACCGGGAGAGGGTCGGAGGCAGTTGGAGGTAGGTGGCACCTGGGGTGTCATGGAATGAGGTACTTGGACACCAGTCAGGGCATCTGTCACATCAGCCTAAAGATTCTGCTGGGCTGGGACCCTCCTGCTGCCACGGCATTGCAGGGGCTCCCAGTCACAGAATCACAGTCAGTTAGGTTGGAAAAGACCTCTGAGATTCCATCGGAACTGCCCCAAGAAGGCTCCTGTCATGTGATCCTAAGGGATACGTGAAAGATCTGGTTTGGGGCATTTGCCTCATTGGCTGTTTGGTCCATCCATCCTCTCCAGAAGGAATTTGGCACTGTTTTGCTCCTACTTTCCTTGACCTGGTGCCTGGGATGGCCTGAGCTGGGCTGTGCTGAGGGCACTCAGGCTGCAGCTCTCCTTGTGCTCTGCTCTTGCGTATTTTGCATGATATTTTGGGCAGGATGAGTCCAGCTCAGTGATTCCTTGGCTTTCCGTGCCTGTTCAGAAGAAAGAAAGATTTGCAGATGGTTTCAGAGTTGGCTCCAAGGAAGGGAAATAGAGGAGCTGGAAAGAAATTTTCTGTGTCCACAAATAGCAAGAGCAGTGACTTCCCTGTATCTGAGGAGCACATGGGGCAGAGCCACTGTCCTCCCATGGCTGCCTGATCTCCAAACAGTGTTGTAAATAATGTTAATGCATTGATTTTTGCAGAAAAAGCTGCCCAACCTCCACAGTCTGGACCTCTTCAACTGCGAGGTGACGATGCTCATCAACTACCGGGAGAGCGTGTTCGCCCTCCTGCCCCAGCTCACCTACCTGGATGGCTTTGATGCTGACGAGCAGGAAGCCCCTGACTCAGACCCTGAAGCAGATGGGGATGCACTGGAAGATGAGTATGAGAATGGGGAAGGTGAGGATTTTCTCTCCTCTTGGTTTTCTTGCTGGGGAACAACCCCCTTTCTGCTTCTGCGTGAGCACGTTGCCCCATAACTGATTAGCACTGAATAGGGGCTGTCTGGGTACCCACATTCCCTCCTCCAGAAAGCTGGGGAGGGAATGGGATTTTCTGGGAGGTGACAGGGGTGTTGTTCTCCCTCCTCATCCTGTGTGATCCCTGCCTGCTGCTCACACAGCACTGAGGGGTGAGCAGAGTGTCTGGGGATGGTGAGGACTTGGGAACTGGAACGCTTCCCTCCCTCTCCTTTTGGTAGAAGGTGAGGAAGAGGACGATGATGAAGAGGAAGATGATTTGGATGAAGAAGTCATTGATGATGAAGAAGATGAAGATGATGACCTGGAAGGTGAAGAGGAGGAGGATGGAGTAGATGATGAGGTGAGGCTTTCTGTCACTGGGCTGTTTGGTCACACATTTATCCCTTGTCTGGTGACCCAGGTGTCACTTTGAGGGCAGATCTGAGGAGCTTGCCATCCCCTCTGACTTTTTCCATGTACCTTTTGACTCATGGTCCACAGAGTTTTCCAGTTCAGGCTTGTCCTGGTACTTCCCATGGCCCCAAGTGATGAAGCCATGCAGCCCCATCCGTAGGGATTGAGGAGCTATTTGGGAACCAACAGCTTCTCCCTAGCACCTTGAGGCTTCAGTGGGGTGGGAGCAGAGATTGCTGTGGAGTTACAGCTCAGGGAGTTGTGGTTCTTGCAACAAAATGCCTTGTTTTAACTCCAGGAGGAAGATGAGGAGGAAGATGGTGAGGAGGATGAAGAGGATGAAGCTGAAGATGGTGAGTTGAATCCTAACAAACCAATTTCTTACCAAAGCTGCCTCAACAAATATTTGGTGTTTTTAGAGCTCCCCAAGCCTCAGTACAGGGCTGTTGTTGCTGCAACTTTTCTGCCCAAGCTGATGTTGAGTAGTGTCATCACCAAGGGTCACAAAGGGGACGGAAAACAGATTTCAGTACCTCCTAATTCCAACCATTCTGGGTAATTCTGCCAAATATTTGAGGCAGATTGCCTAGAAAACCAGTTCAGCTGCAGACCTGAGCTTCTTGGGTCCAGACTCCTCTGGTTTTAACAAATATAAACACCCAAATGAATGTTGATAGAATGTTGTGGCTGGTGTGAATTCAAACGATCTTGGATGACTCATGGAATGTTACGGTTGGGAAATCCCTTAATATCAAGACCAACACCACCGTGTTCACCTCTAAACCATGTCCCTAAGTGCCACATCCACATGTTTTTGAACACTTCCAGGGATGACGACTCCACCACTGCCCTGGGCAGCCTGTGCCAGTGTCTGACCACCCTTCCCGTGAAGGAATTTTCACTAATATCCAACCTAAACCTCCTCTGGCACAACTTGAGTCTGTTCCCTTTCCTCCTGTCCCTTGTTCCCTGGCAGCAGAGCCTGACCCCCTCCAGCTCCCTCCTCCTGTCAGGGAGTTGCAGAGCCAGAAGGTCCCCCCTGAGCCTCCTTTTCTCCAGGATGAGCCCCCCCAGCTCCCTCAGCTGCTCCTGCTGCTCCAGCCCCTTCCCCAGCTCCATTCCCTTCCCTGGACACGCTCCAGCCCCTCCATGTCCTTGTCCTGAGGGGCCCAGAACTGTCCCCAGGATTTGGGGCCCCACCAGTGTCCAGCACAGGGCATGTGAACTTGGTTAGAAATGACTGAATTCTACAGATGCTGTGTTTTTGAGGGTCCTCAACAAAAATAACCCCTTTTCCAGCAGCTGTTGAAATATGGGATGCTCAGAGGGCACAGAAAGTAGTTCATGTCTGCTGCTATCCCAGGCTTTTCCATGTGCCACGAGGAGCAGGGTAGGGTGGATCTCTGCTCTGGAATGGTGCTGGTTTTGCTCCCAGATGTGCCTTGTGAGGCCACAGCTCAGCTGCTGTTCCCCAGGGCTGGGCAGAAATTCACCCTTGGCCTCTCTTTGCAGACCATCCGTGTGGGCAGAAGAGAAAACGAAGTCTAGAGGATGAAGGAGAGGAAGACCCAGAGGACGAAGAGGACGATGAGGATGACTGAGCCCAGCGAGCCAATCAGTTTTACAGACTCTGACTGTGCTTGTCTTAAACCTCCCCGTTGTGTCTATGTGAGACTGTAAATCCCCATCTCCCACTCCTCCTCCTCCCCCCTTTGTATGGCTGCAGCGTCCACAATATATTTTTTTAAGATTTAGAATACTGTAGGCATTCAGGGGAATCTTCCATACAAGGCTCACTTTTTCTCACAAGTTATCTCATGACCAAAGGCTTTTCTCCGTTCGGTGGTTTGTGCAGCAGCTTGCAAAAAAAAAAACAAAAAAAAAAAAAAAAGAACAAAAAATCCAAAAGAAAAAAAAAAAGAGAAAAAAATCTCCTCCTTAGGGTATCTTTGTGTCCCAAATCAGCTGTGCCACACTGGATCCAGAGCTCCAGCTCATACCCAGCCAGCACTGAAGGTCTTTGCCATCCCTCAGACCAGCTCTCTGAAGACTCTTGAGCCACCTTGGGTGGAGAATCTGGTTCATCTCCGTGGACTCGAAGTGAAAATGATCCCTGAGGGTGTCTGATCTGAAATCATGGTGATGTGATCTCTGGACATGCTTGAAGATGCTTTAGTGCTGGGGATGTGGGGTTTTGGGGAGGGGAGGGGGGGCTGCTTGCATGACCTGGTACCTCTGACCATGCACCTTGCAGTAGCCCTGCACTTGCTTTCCTATTTTATTTGATAAACTGGAATATTTTTCCCAGTGGCCACCTAATATATACCAGGTGGGTCAGGTTTTTGCCTTTGCCGTGGTGAGGCTCCTCCAGGGCAGCCTTTGGGAAGGGATAGGAAATCCAGGTGAAGGGATACTGCACTTCCATCAGACTCCATTTTTCACTGTACAGAACAGCCACTATCACTGTGATGCTCCTAACTCGGCGTTCCCCGGAGACCGTGTTAGCCTGTGAATTCTCAGGGTCCTTCTGCCAGCCAGTGCCAGCTCTGGACAGCCTGGCATTGCATCCTCCTCCTCCCTTCCCAGCACGGAGCAGAATTCCAGCTCTCCCCTCAGTGGGGCCTGTGTCCCTTCACCCCATGGGCGCTGGAAGGAGGATTTGGGGGATCCAGCCAGGAGCATTCCCAACCCCATTCCCACCTTCCCTGTTCCTGGAGGTGTCCAGCCAGCACATCCCTTGGGAGAACTGGCTCTTTGGCACCCAGGGGGGTCCCTGCTGGGTGCTGGGGGGGTGGGGGTCACTGCTGTCCTGCTGTCGGGGCTCCCGCGGGTGCAGACATGCACTGGCACTTTGTGGCATTCCCGGTGGGTGCTCCGGGCCATCCCGAGACTCCAGCCCTTCTTCCCTCAGAGGAGTGGTGTGTGTTGCAGCACATCCCATTGCTCTTTGTTCTCGCTGTTGTCTCTTGCATTGTACAGTCGCTGTAACCATTCGGAGAAGAACTAATCCTGTAAAATGCAAACTGAGTAACTTATAAATGTTTTAAGGAATTTTTAAAAAAAGAAACGTCAGAGCAGCAGTTCTAATTTTTTTTTCCCTGCATTTTTAGCAGATTGTATGGATTTTATATTAGCCTAGTAACTGTCAGGTTTTGATTGGTCAGACTAGTCCCAGAAATAAGGATCTCCAGCCCTTTTGTATCTTTTGTTACAAAATTTGGATAAAACTTTAATAAAGACTTCAGTTTTTAAAAATCCATTGCAGTGGGAGTTGTCTTGGCTGCCTCTGCCATGGGAACAGCCAGGAGTACTCAGAGTGGGAGGTTTGGGGCAAGTTTGAGTCTCCTGGGAGCAGTGAGTGTCCCATGTCCCCAGGTTTGGCTCTGAGCCCTGGATGGGGGGTTTGGTGGGGGTGGGGTAGGCTCTGCTGTGGGGTGGCACAGACCATCCTGGTGTGGAGTCCCAGCAGGGATGTGTCTGCAGAACCCACCCTCTCTGCCCTCGGAGGTGGCTGTAGCTGGATCAGGATCAGGGACAGGTTGGGAAGGGTCCCACTGCTGCCTTTTGGGGTGGGCACCTGCCCTGGAGGAGGAATATGGGTGTTCAGCAGGGCAGGGTGGGCTGGGGGGCCAGGGAAGCTGCCTGTGCCCGCAGGGAGCTGTGGCAGTGCCACAGTGCCCCCCCACTCTGGGGGCTGGGAGGTCCCTCCCCTCGCCAGGGCTCTGATTCTGCACCGGCTCTGTGATGAGTTGTCGCTCTGTCAGGTCTCAGCAGCCAGGGCTACAGCTGAGGGACACTTCAGTATGTCCACCCTCCTGCTCAGGACCGGGGTGAGGGAGGGTCTGTGCTGGATTGGGGAGGGCACAGGGGCACAGACCCCCATGCCATGAGCCCACCCAATACAGGGGTGACAGCAGGAGAGAGCTGGGGCATCCCAGGGTGCTGCTCTCCATGTGCAGGGATCCCAGCAGGAGGAAGGGATCTCCAGCCTGGCCAAGGGGACCCCCTGAGGCCTATCCCAGGGCTGTGTCCCCTCCTGGGGCTGCAGCAGCCCCCGACCCCGGGGTGCAGAGCAGGGGGTGCCGATGCTCCCACGACTCCCATCCCAGGGCCAGTGTGGGCACCAGCACATCCCAGCATGTTCCAGCACGCCTTCCCCAAACCAGTTTGGAGCAAACTTTTCACCCTGCTGGGATGGGATCAGGCAAAGCAGGACCTGGGGAGCCCCGGGCTGGGAATGTGCGGCCGCTCGGCTCCCACGGGGGGTGCAGCCCCCTCAGGGCCGGGCACAGGGGCCCTACTCCACCCCAAAGGTTGTCCATGCCCTTTTCCTGGCACCTCTGCCTGTGCACCGAGGCTGGCAGGGGGCTGGGGTCCCACCCTGTTTTGGGTGCCAAGTTTGGGTGCTGGGATGCAGCTGGCAGAAGCTCCAGCTCTGCTTCTCAGGAGCCCTTCATGGTCTGCAATGTGCTGACAGATCTGAGGGGGAAGGGAGCACCTCCTTTCCCTTCCTCAAACCTTCCTCTTCCCCAGACCTGCCCAGAGCAGAGTGACACACAGACTTCCCTGTATTCCCCCATCTCCTCACCTTTAGTTTTGGAGGGGCATCCTTAGGGGTGGCCCCACTCTCCCCTCACCCCCAGCCACCACAGGCACTGACAGAGCCTCTCCCGGCCACCACTCCTGTACAATTCCCATTTATTATTCCGAGGTTTCATTCCAGAGAAGTCCACTAACTCCTGAGCAACCTACCCGGCTCCTACCAGAGCCACGGGGGCTGAAGCAATGAAACCTTTAGGGGGAGGGAGAACGAGGGGGTTCGGGTGCTTAAGAGTTTCCGAAAATAAAAGGGAGGGGAGAAAATTCCAGAGGAAACATCCGTCCTTCTGGCACCCCGGGCTGGGCTGGGGGTGCTCCCGGTGCCCAGGGAGGGATCCCTGTCCCAGCCCAGTGGCAGGGGCTGGGCGGTGCCCCCGCCCGGCTCGGGGGGAGGGATGGGGAGGAGCAGGAGCAGGAGCAGTCCCGTGAGAGCCGGGGCATCAGAGCTGGGAGTACAGGGAGTTCTCCATCTCCGGCGTCATCTTGGTGTGGAAGGAGGCGAGACCCACCCCGAAATCTGCAGGGAGAGGGGGGAGAGCTGTCAGCACTGTGGAGTCCCTCGTACCCAGGGGCTCGGGGGCTGGGGGCTGCAGGGAGGGAACATGGCCCTCCCCAGGGCATTGAAGAGGCTGGGGGGCACTGGGAGGGCACACAGACCCCTCCAGGTCATTGATGCGGGCTGGGGGGCAAAGGGCTGGGGGGCACACAAACCGCCAGAGGCATTACTGCAGGGGAGGGGGCACAGGGAAGGAGGGCACTGGGAGGGCACGCAGACCTCTCCAGGTCATTTATTGCCTCCGCCAGGAACATTCCTATGGGCTGGGGGGGACCAGAGGCTAGAGGGCACAGAGAGGGGACATAGACCCCCCCCCACCCCGGGGCATTGCAACAGGCTGGGGCGGGGGCAGAAGCTGCAGCCCAGGATCCACTCCAGGGCCGGTCATCCCCCACCAGGACAGACGGAGGAGGATCCGCGTTATCCCTGCGGGACAGACTGACCCCATTCCCGCGAGCATCCCGGCAGTTCGGGGTCCCCTCCGTACCCATCTCGGCGTCCAGGCGCCCGGGTGGGGGGTTCTTGCGGTGGTCCTCGATGTGCAGGGTCATCTCCTCGCGGGAGGCGGCCGAGAAGGGGCACTGGGTGCAGGAGTAGCGGCCCCGCGTGTGCTCCCACACGATGCGGCTGTTGGAGGAGTGCCCTGCAAGGACGGGCGGGCAGGGAAGCACAGGGATCACCCCCAGCGGCCGCTCCCGGGTGCCGTGGGGGGCTCGGATGGGCCGGGGGCTCCCAGCCCTACATGCACGGGGGGTTCCCTTCCCGAGGGAGGGACCTCAAATCTGGGAGCAGGGAGCGAGGCTGTGCCCCCTGGGCACGACCTCCCCTTGTGTCTCCTCTCCGTGCCACACGGAGCAAAGGGTTCCAGTTTGGCCTCAGGACTGGGGGGACTGGAGCCCACGGAGCTGCTGCAGCTCCTCATCCTGCTGCTTCTGCCCTCAGGACAAGGCTGGGGGGCTTTGGGGGGGCACAGCCAGCGACCCCCCTGCCTCCGAGCCTACCTGGGCCACATTCCCTCTCTGTGTGGCTCCCAAAAACAATGAGGGAGCCTGCCCTCCCCCTCTGCTCTCCCTGGAGCACCGTGGTGCCCCGTGGGGCTTCTCCCATCCCCCTGTGGCCCCCCCGCCGCCCCCAAACCCCCCCGGTGACAGAAAGCAGCCCCCAACCAGTAGGTGCCAAACTAACCTGGAGTCACTCCTGAGCCAAAGCATGGGAGGAGTGGGCTGACACTCACACCTGCGGAGGGAATCGAGGGGCAAGACAAACATTAGGTCCTCCCCTCCCTGGGGTGGGGGGACACGTGGGGGGGCAGGCCTGGCCTGGCCCCCCCGCCTCGCACCCCCAGCACGCCGGGGAGCAGCAGGGCCGGGAAAATTTGGAGGCGTTTTTTCTGGTGGTCGCCGGTGCTTTGTCCCAATTGAACATGGATGGAGGGGGCGGAGGAGATGGGACGGGGCTTGGGGGGCGGGCCGGGGCGGCTCCGCAGGAGGGGGATGGATCCTCGGCTGGGCGGCGGCGGGTCCTCCTCCGGGGAGAGCTGCTGGTGAAGGCGGGAGCAGAAGTTGTTTTTTTTTGCCCGAACGCTCACCTTGGCTTTTTTTCCAGACGGCGTTGGACACGGCGGGGCCGTGGCCCGGTAGGAAGGGCCGCAGGCGGTGCTGCGCCGGGGGCTGGGGCAGCGCGTAGGGCGAGGGGGGCACGTAGGACAGGAACGGCCCCGGCATCGAGGACGGGGGTGGCCCCGAGAACCGAGTCAAGGACGAAGGGCCGAAAAGGCCGGGCTCCAGCAGCGGGAAGGGGTGCGGGGCCGGCGGCACCAGCGGCAGCGCCTCGAGCGAGCCGGGCAGCTCGGGCAGGCTGGTGGGCAGCGCGGCCGGCGCCGCGGCAGAGTCCGCGCCGGGCAGGAGGGCTTCCTTCTCCAGGGGCCGTGGGAGAGCACGCGGGAGCTTGGGGAGCCCCTCGGTGTGCGGCTTGGCCGGGGGCTCCTTGTCCACGGCGGAGGCAGCAGGAGGCAGGAGGGGCTTGTCGGCTCTGGGGGGCGGCGCGGGGCTGCTGGCGCTGTCGGAGCAGACGTGCAGGTGCTTGAAGAGGGAGCGGTGTGTTCGGAAGCGCAGCAGGCAGTTCTCACACCTGGGGGGGTTGGGGAGGCACCCTCAGTGGTGGCGCTCCCTCCACATCACCCCCATGACGATCCCTCCACACCACCCCCATTCCAACCCCGGGGGCTGCCGCTGGGATCGGGGTCTGTGGATGTGGGAGCCCACGTGCTCAGGGCTCTCTGGGATCAGCCAGGTGCCCCCCAGGGAGGAAGTGGGATGGGGACAGGGACCAGAGGGACTCACTTGAAGTAGCGGTTTGGCTTGTAGTGCACCTTCATGTGGGCCATGAGGTCCTGCATGCTGGGGAAGGTCTCGGTGCAGCCCAGCGTGGGGCAGTGGAAGGTTTTGCCTGAGTGAAGCAATTCAGAGGTAGGGATTCAGCAACATCCCAGCTGGGAACAGCCCCACTGGTGGGTCTGCAGCACTTCCCACACCACCCTTAACTCCCATCTCCTAGAGGTACCAGCACCACCACCAGTACTGCCTCTGCTTCAAGCCCCGCTCTGCCCCCTCCCAGACAAAAAAAGGGGCATGTGGGGTGTCTTGGCCTTACCCTCGAGGGACTGTGTGGGTCTGTAGTGGACCTTCAGGTGGTCCATCAGCTCCTGCATGCTGGGGAAGGCCAGTTTGCAGCCGTAGCTCGAGCACTGGTAGTGCTTCCCTGGAAGGAGACAGATCCGTTGGCCTCGTTCCTGCCCTGGTTGTCACTGTTCCCTCCCTGGGGCAGGGCTGGGGCTCACCTGGGACAGGTCTGCGCTTCAGGGGCCGCAGGTCCTGGGCTGGGGTCCCTCCAGCCACCAACACTGGGGCACCGGGCAGAGCCACCTCACTGCAGCCTGTGGGGAGAGACCATGAGACAGCGACAAGGCTCAGCCCTGCCCAACCACCTCCCTCTGCCCTCCTCCCTCCCTCAAAAATAGGGGGGCAGCCAATGGAGGGTATGGGAGGTGTGGCTGGAGGGGGCTAGAGGGGCTGGAGCCCTCCAGGGTGTGAGAGTTGGGAGGGGCTTTCCTGCAGGAAAAGTTGTTGATGTGAAGGTGAAGCCTGGTGGTGACTGGGACACACTGGGTGATGCCACGTGTTCACCTGGGCCATCCCTGCACACTCATAGAATCACAGAATAGGGTGAGTTGGAAGGCACCCACCAGGATCACCGAGTCCAACTCCTGGCCCTGCACAGGACACCCCAAGAATCCTGTACCTTCCCTGTACACCTGTGCATATCCAAGCACATCCATGCACACCTGTGCACATCCCCATGGCGCTCCCAGCCATCTCTGGGGCGGGATGTGGCCAAAGAGACCTCACAGCAATGGGACCAAAGGCTTCTCCTCCTGCTCCTGCCCCGACTCCTCTCCCCACCCCCCACCCCGTGGTACAGGGGACTCACCTGTCCCCTCTCCACCGTATTTACCCCGCAGGGAGAAGGTGGGCACAGCCTCGTCCTTCTCTGTCTTCATGGCCTGGCGGTGCAGGGCACGGGGTGAGGGATGTGCCCACGGAGGCTCCTCCTGGTGATGCTGCACCGAGAGCAAGGGCGAGAGGTCAGATTCTCCTCCTCCTCCCCTCAGTGCCCTGTGGCCTTGAGACCAGACCTCCCACCCTGGGGACCAAGCCAGCAGGAGATCCCAGCTTCAAGGGGCCTTGGAAGTGTCTCTGCTTGGGGGGGCTTTGGACTCGGAGCTTCATTGTCCCCTCCTGCTTCTCCCACACCAGGGTGATCCACAAAGTCCCCAAAGGCCCCCTCAGCTGCACAGCCCCCTCCAGGCATTACCAGGATCCTGCTTTGTTCCCAGCCCATGGCATCTGTATATCCAAAAATTCCTCCCAAACTACAGGCCAAGGCATGGCTGAAGGGATTGCTGGAGCTGCTTCAGCCCCTCCCTGCTCCCAGCTGGGCTGGGGGATCTCACTGGATGCTCCTCCCACAGTTCCAAAGGGTTTTCCAGCCAAGGGGAGCAGGTTCCACTGCATGACCAGGAGATGCTGTTTGGCATGTGGGGACAGTTCCTGGTCACCAAAATTATATTGGCTTGGCCTCAGCACACTTTGGCACGAGGCTTCAACATGGAAAAGCCAAACACTAATTCCCAGTGAGAAGGATCCAAAAAAAGCCCCCACTTTGGGAGATTTCTGAATAGTGTCTTAATGTCGAAGTGAAAAAGGAAATAATAATAATGGTAATAATAACAGTGTTAATAAATAACAAGCAATGCTGAAAATAATGACAAAATTTTAAAATAATAATAATAAAAATGGTAAAAATGCTGATAATGATAATAAAGCTGATAATGATAATAATAATAATAATAATAATATCATCAGTGCTGAGGCTGTGGAGTGGCTGCCACGAGCACATTGGCCATTATTTAGAAGGTCAATATTTCCCCAAGAGCTCAATGACTCCTGAAGGAAACATCTCCCTGGAGATCAGCTCTTCTGGATGGTGCATCCCATCCCTCCCAGCCTTGCCAGACCTTCCCGCTATCATCTGCTCCAGAGGCATTCTCCCAGCTTTCAGCTCCGGGGGGTCTCACCCAGCAGGGCTCAGCCTGGCCAAGCCAGGCTCAGCAGCTGTTCCTGCAGTACCCAGCACACTGGGACTGCAGCCCAGCGGGCAACAAATCAGAGGGGGGGGAAATCTATGTGGGATTATTCCTGTGGCTGCCCCCAGGCTCCAGGCTTTTTCTGGGGGTTGTGTTGCTTTTTTTGTTGTTGTTTTCTCAGCTCGGTGGCTTTGGGATGGAATCAGCACCGAGGCCGGGATCAGTTGGCCATGGAGCAGAGAATGTGGGGCAAGACTGGGACTGATTGTGTCCCAGGAGGGGAAATCCAGCCCTGGCTGGAGGGGATGCTCCGTCTCCATCCTTCATCTCTGTGTGACTCTGGGTAAACACTGAGCAGAAACTTCACAGCAGCTTTGATGGAGCTTTGTTTTATCAGGGGGAAATGCAGTTTTTGCTGGGAAAAAAAGTCTTGGGAATCTTCTTCTGGGGCAGAAATCACTAAAAGGGTCGAGGCAGCACTGTGTCTGCCTGCTCAGGGATGTCTGTACCTGAAGTGTTGGAGCTACAGAGCTGCTGGAGCATTTCCTGGCAATGTCAGTCCTTGAGATCAGTGAACCAGCTTCCTGCTTCCCTGCTGGAATCACTGGCTCTGGATCAATCTTGGCTGCCACTGCCTGGATTGACAGCCCCCAGGGCACTGATGGCCGCCAGACAAGCCATTTAAAGGAGCAGGACACCCATGGCACCAGGAGCTCAGTTGGAGCACAAGGAAGTTTTTCCAAGAAACCAGGAAATTCTTCCTCAGCAGCATCGCAGCAGGGCTGTCAACTCCTGGGCAGGGAGCTCCTGGTGCTCCAGGGTCAAACCCAGCAGTGCCTTTGGACATTGGAACCCCCCTCCTCTCCCTCTTTGACGCCTCTCTCCATTTCCCCGTTACAGGCAATACCCCAGTGATGCATTTTAAGCTGATTTTTTTCCACTGGGAAAATGCCTCCTGAGCAGATGCTATGGGCAGATCCCATGAGGCCAGGCAGGATGCACACAGAGGACACAACGGTGGCAACTGCAGCATTGCGCTGGGCTCGGCCCAGGGATGGGTTTTTGGGGAGCAGGTGGCACCTGTATCATCTTGCTGTCATTTGTCACCTCCCATGGGACAGTGGCCAACACTTCCCATCCTCCAGGACCTTCTGTTCTGCAACCCTGAGAGCGACACTCTGGTCCAGGAGCCGCTGACCTGCCACTGTCCCTAGTGACCTCCTGTGGCCACCAGAGATGTGACTCCCCCAGAGACATGATTCCCCCAGAGATGGGATGCCCCCAGAAATGTGATTCTCTCAGTGATATGACTCCCTCAGAGATCTGACCCCCCTCAACACCAGTGCAAGCCTGCCCTGGAAACTCAAATCCTAGAGCCACCTGTCACTATTCCCAGGGTTTTCCTGCCACAGATTCAGTCTCCCCAAAAACCTGCTGACACCAAACCCCCTCACCCCAACCCCTGCAGTGAACAGGGATCCCAAAAAATCCTTTAAGCCATGAGGGTGAGTAGGAGGCTTTGCAGCTGCTGGTCACCCCGAGCAGGCTCTGTTGCTGAATCAGTGAATAATTAATACAGCTCATCTCCCTCCAACGATCCGGGGGGTTTATCCACATCTCCAAGACTTCTATAAACCCACCCAGGGAGGATAAACGGGTCAAATAATCCGATTTGAGCATCTCTGTGTGCGCTCTGAGGCCAGAGGATGAGGATGAGGAGGATTCCCCAAGCGTCTCCTACGAGACAAAGGCTGGGAACAAGGGGCTCATGTGATCGCGCAGCCGGCGAGCGAGGAGGGAGGAAGCTCCGGCTGTGCCAGCGGCAACCGCTCCTGCCCGTGCCACCAGCCCCCACCACCGGGTTCAAACCCATGTCCTACATTAAAATACACATTGTGAATCCTCCTGGTGCCTTCAGATATCACAAGGAGCCCTCAGAGAGTTGGGGTGTTGGTGGGGGGAAAAAGCTCTGGGTATTTTCGTGGTGTTGTGATACCCGACACGACGTGGGTGCCCTAATCCCGGTGTGGGCTGGGGCAAAGCCTCTGCCTTGGTGTTTTACACCTCCCAGGGTGTTTTCCCTGCTTTCCAACTCAGAGAATCTGCCTGGAGAGCCTGTGGAGCCCACCCTGAGCCCAGTGACAGCATGGGCATCCATGGGGGTGAATGCTGAGTCTCACGCGTGGCCTCGGTGTCACGTCCCTGTGGTGGATGTGGGGGCAGCTCAGCTGAGGCCTTTCTTCCTGCAAAGCTGCTCTGGGCAGCCCAGGGGTCCCTGCCATCTCCCCCCCCCAGCTTGCTTCATCCCCCCAGCTTGCTCCAAGCCACTGAATGGGGAAGAGCCCTGCTGCCATTCCCCCCTGCCCCCACACCATCCTGGTGCCCACCTTTACCTGCCTGCCCATGGCTGGCTGATCCACCCACAGCTACATCAGCTCTGCAGCTGGAAAAAACCCTCTTTCCCTTCGGGAGCCAACTGGGGAGTTTGAAGCTTCATCCCTGAGCCTGGATAAAGCTGTTCCTGAGCAGCAGCTCTGGCTGGCTCCAGCCAAGTTAATAGCACAGCCAAGGCCAAGAGCCCCCTTGCTCCAGCAGCAGCATCTCCCGTCTCTGACAGCAACAAAGCAGTTCCCACGGGAGTGGGAATGTGGAGGGACCATGGGGAGAACCCAGCAGGTGCATCCTGGGATACCTGGGGCACCCTGGTGCTCCCACGGGCCACACAGGCCTGCAAAGACCCGGGGCTAGTGGCTTCCTTGGCCAGCTGTCCCTGGGCTACCAGCCCCACAGGTAACCCCATGGGTTCCAGCCCCATTGGGTAGCCCCCCATGGGCAGTGGTTTCTGTAGCCCCCCATGGGCAGCCATGGCTACTAGTCCTGGGGGTAGCAGAGCCACGGGAAGCACCCACACGGATCTGGAGCCCGCGTGGGCAGCAGCCCCATGGCTGGTACCCACCTGGTCAGGTCTCAGCTCCATTCAGGAGCAGGTTTCCAGTGCTGGTCCACCCCATTTACTGGTACCTGCCCAGTACATGCCCAGTGTCAGCACAGCCCCTGGTGTCGGTACAGCCCCCACGCTGGGGTACGCCTCACGTACTGGTACCTCTCTCCCCATCGCTGGTACATTCCCGGTGCTGCTCTAACCCCGGTGCCGGTAAAGCCCCCGCTGCCTGTGCACCCCCCGTGCCGGTATATCCCCGGTGCCGATACTGTCCCAGGCGCCAGGACAGCTCCCGGTGCCGGTACATCACAATCGGCGGTGCCAGCACAGCCCCCAATACCGGTACACCCGCTGTGTGCCGGTCCACTCCCGGTGCCGCTACAGCCCCCCTGTGCCGGTACCCCCGCTGCCAGTACATCCCCCGACACCGGTGCTGGTGCTCCTTTCCCGGTGACGCCCCCCCACTCGGTTCCCTGCCGGCCCCAGCCCCCCGGGGGACCGGTGTCCGGTGCTCCCGTCGGTGTCCGGTGTTCCCCCCCGGTGCCGGTACACCCCCCGATATCGGCATATCCACCGGTGCCGGTCCACCCCCGGTGCCTCTACATCCCCTCTGTGCCGCTCCACCCCCGATACCGGCACACTCCCCATACCGGTACACCCCCCGATACCGGTACATGCCCCGATACCGGCACACCCCCCATGTACCGGTACATGCCCCGAACCCCCAATATCGGTGCTCCCCTCTCGGTGCCGCCCCCCGTCACCCCTCGTTGCCCCGGTCCCCCCAGTGCCAGGCGCTCCCCCTGGGCCCTCCCGGTCCCCCCCGGCCGTACCGGGGCTGCGGCGCCGCCCGGGTCGCGCATCAGCGGCGGGGCGGCCGCGGGGCCATTTTCTGTGCGGAGCTGTCGCGAGAGCGGGGGGAGGAGGAGGAGGAGGAGGAGGATGGCGGGGGGGAGGGAGGAAGGAGTGTGCGGAAGGGGGAGCGGGGGCCGCGGGGCGGAACCCGGCCCCGCCCCGGTGCCCCCCCCGCCTGTTTTTTCCCGGGTGATTCCAGTCACTCCGCATCTCAGCGCCCGAGGGAGGCTGGAGCATCCCGGGAGCTTCGGAGCATCCCCAGGGCTTGGAGCATCCCGGGGCTTCAGAACATCTGAGGGGGGGTGGTGGTGGTGTCAGAGCATCCTCGGGTCTTTGGAGCATCCCAGGACCTTCGGAGCATCCTGGGGGGCTTGGAGCATCCCGGGGGCCTTGGAGCATTCCCAGGGCCTTTGGAGCATCCTGGGGGCCTTGGAGTATCCTGGGGCCTTAGAACATCCCAGTGGCCTCTGAGCATCCTGGAGGTTTTAGGGCATCCCAGGCCCTTTGGAGCATCTCAGGGCTTTGAAGCAGTCTCATCCTGAATCCTCAGGGCATCCTGGGGACCTTCATGGAATCCCACAGCCCTCAGAGCACTCTGAGCCCCTTGGGAAGCCCTGGACCCCTTGAAGCATCCCAAGGCGCCCCAAGCCTTTTGGAGCTCCCCAAACCCCTCAGGGCACTTTGATCCCCCTTAGAGCATCCCAGAGCCCTCTGGGACACCCTTGGAACACCCTGGACTCCTGGGACACCCTGTCAGCTCCTGAGTGGCCCCCAAGAGCAACCCAAGCCCCTTGGGGCCTCCAGGACCCTCAGAACAACTGGAGCTCCTGAGAGACCCCAAAACTCCTGAGAGACCTGTGAGCCCCTCAGAGCCCCTGGAGCCCTCTGGAACATCCCAGTGAGTGCCTGAGCTGCTCCAACTCCTACCTGCCTGTAGGGCTGAGTGGGAACATCCCACTTGACAGCACCCACTGCTGGGGTGCTGCCCCCATTCCCCCCACTTCAGTCCCAAGGAAGGGCTGGAACGTGCAGGAAGGAGTTTCCTAAATCCCCAGTTTCCAAAGCCATTATTTTTCATTAAAATAAAAACAAAGGCTCTGCCTGCTCCCACCCCCCCACCAAAGGAAAAAAAACTTTGCAGTGCAAGGATCCTGAAAACCTGTGATTTGGAGGAAAAATCACCCCAAGGACCACAGGGGTGGTAAAACCCCATACTGGGGCTGGGGGGCAAGAACCATTTTCAGTGTGGGGTCATGGGGAACTGCCTATCCCAGCGCATTCCTGCCCTCTGCCACCCCCACCCTGGGGTCCCATCTGTGGGACAGCAGGTCTGTGCTGGGGCAGCGGGAAGCGGGAGAGAGGAAGAGGAGGGCTGGGATGTGAGGCTGAGGCAGGGCCATGTGGGATCAGGGCTGTCGTCACTTCCTCCGGAGGGGGGGAGAGGGAAGGGCGGGGAGGGCCGACAGGAGCCCTGACATGTCGGTCCCGTCCATCCCTTCCCCTGCTGCAAACCTCCTGGAACAGCCCTGGGTCGGAATCAGCCCCCATCCAACACCCTTCACACAGCCACAGCTGTCCCACTGTCCTGGGGTTTGGGGTGGAGAGTGTTCCTGAATCCTCTCCTGGGAGTTCGGGATGTAGAGTGTCCCTGAATCCCAAGGATGGTGATTTCCACCCCACGCATCGACCCTGGCCCCCCATAGATGAGACTCCTACTCTGCAAACTGGGGGGGCCCAGCACTCTTCTGACCACCATCAGAAAAACGTGTCACAGCTCCATGGACTTTGTCTAATTGATCCTTGGAGCTTTACCTGTGAGAAATTAGGGATTGGTGATGGTGCCTTGGTCCTGCTTTGCTACTGCCCTGGCAGCTCCCACTGGCTGTGAGTGATCCAGAGCCATGCCGGGATGTGGAGATGCCTGGGCTGAATTCCTGGGTGAGCTGGTTTCTGTATTCAACCTCTTCTGGAGGGTTTAATGTGGGTGGAATGGGGCTGCCTCCTGTAAGTGTCTGTCCACATCAGAGTTCTTGTCATGGGGGCAGTGGGAGCCATGGGATGGCACTGGTGTGAAACACAACCCCCAAACCCAATTTCTGAGTCAGATCTGCCGAGTCTGACTATTTACCATAATTATTAACAACAATCCTATTTATATCCCATGATAGTTTCAGTCCCAGGGTATGAACAAGCAGCAAAGAGCCTGTCCTTGCTGTGGGAATGCCACCAGCTAAAGTAGCTGTGGGATTCGTTGGTCGGCACCAGCACAGCGGGAAGCGCTTGCTCCATAATAAACATTGGTGGAGAACTACCATGGATCCACGTGGCACAGCCTCACAGAGGTGGGCTGGGAGGGTAGTGACCCCCTCCTCGCCTCCGGCCACATGGTTGCTGCGCCCAGCTCAGATCTTCTGCACGTAGTTCCCAGGGAAAAGCCCTTCCTTGCCGTGCAGGCGGCCTTTCCACCAGCCCGAGATATCTGGGAAAGGGGAGAACCAGCCAGGTCAGGGGTGGTGCTGCCACAGCGGGGAGAGAAGGTGGGCAAGACAGAGGTTGGTACCTTCCAGCAGGATGTCGATGATGTCCCCCACATTGAAGCTGAGCTCGTCCACGTCCTGCCCAACGTACTGGTAGAGCGCCCGGCACCGCGGCACCGCCTTGGGCTGGGCCTTGGGCCTCCGGGCTGGGGGCGGCCGCTGGCTCACACTGCGCCGGCGCTGCATCCTGAGGGGTGGGAGGAACGGGGTCCATATGGGGAGGGCAGGAGGGTGGGGGGTGTGCTGCTCCCTCCTTCCCACCCTGCTCTCCCACAGCCCTGGGATGCTCCGTGTCTACTAGGAGGTGGGTCCTCCTAGTGCAGGGACTGGGACAACTCGGCCAGGATGTGCTGCACCCTCCTTCCTATCCTGCTGCCCCACACCCATGGGATGCTCTGTGCTTGCAGGTGGGTCTTCCAGGGCAGGGACTGGGAGAACTGGGATACACAAGAGCCTGGGAGATGTGTCCTGCCAGCGAAGGCAGGTTGCCCCAACTCGGTCTGCTCCTCAGAGGGGAAAGAGCATCTCCTGGTGCTGGTGGAAGTGGGAGGGGAGGATATGTCAGGGAGTGGGACATGGGACAGGACCTACCCAGCTACCCCCTGGTCAGGCACGTTGAGGAAATCCATGTTGTGCTCAGATGGGGGCCGTGTCCTGGGCTGGTGGCCAGTGTTCGGGGGGGGCAGTGCCGTGGCCGGTGGGCCCCGTGTCTGCTTCTGGGGCACTTTGTAGGTGTCCCTCTGTGGCCGCCCATCACCCTGTGGGAACTGGGGTGCCCCGTTCCTGCAAGCTCCTGGAAGATCCCATCCCAGGATGGTGCATTACGGGGGGTCCACGCTCAGCCTGCACCCCCTGGGAGTGCAGCACTGGCTGGATCCAGGCTGGGGTCTCCCCTCCCTGGCACCCCCCTCCTCACCTCTGGGTGCTGGTGGGGCGGTCCGGGAGGGTGCTGGGACCCTGCTGCCACCTCTGCTCTGTGCTGCCCCCTTCCTTGTGGGCTCTGGGGGGACACAAGCCCCCTGTTAGGTGACTGTCCTCAGAGCCAGCTGAGGGGGCTTCCCCCCCATTTATACCCAGCTGTCCTGTTCCCAAAGCTCCCTGTGCTGCCCTATCACCCCAGCAGAAGTGGGTCCCTCCTGGGTGAGACACAAACCCAGCAGGGTTGGGCACACACCGGCTCACTCCAATATTCCCAGGCCTCCAGCTGTGCCCTGCAGCCCCAGCGCTCCTGTGTGCCCCCCCTGCCACCCCCTGGGTACCCTGGCACTCACTGGCATTCCTGGGGAGCCCATCCCCGATGCTGACCATAAGGGTTTTGCCTCCAGCTTTGAGGGCGGCCGTGTCGCCCTGTCCTCTGATGAAGGTGACGTTGCGGGTGCCACCACCACCCCAGCCCTCCTTCTTCACCCGAAACTGTAGTCTAGGGGAGAGAGAGGGCCATGAGACCACAGTGACAGGGCCCTGTCCTGCTTTGTCACCTCTCCTGGCCCCCATCCTTACGTATCCTTGAAGGAGAGGGGCAGCTTGGAACGGGTAAGCTCCTCAAAGCGTTTGCACAAAAGGCTGATCAGCTCCGTCTTGAAGATGGACTCCAAGAAGTTGTCGGCGTCCTTCTCATGGAGGATGAAGAAGTCATCCTGCCTGGTGCTGGGGGAGCAACCCCAGTTTGAGGGGGTGTCAGTAGGAGGCAAGGCTGGTGCCAGCTGGCACTGGGGGCCCTGCTGGGCTTGGGTCCATCCCAAGGAAATTTAGAGGGTGATTTGGCTGGAAAACTTCAAGACCTCCAAAGCCCCATCTGCAAAGCATCCTGTGGGGAGCCTCCTCCTCACAGCTCAATGATCTGGTGCCTCCATGGACAAGGGGCTGGGGGCACCATGGACAAGGGGCTGAGGGACAGCAGGGGATGGGGAGGCCGGTGGAGGTTGAGGTGACCACCCCTGTGGAGCCCAAGCTAAGGGACACACCTCAGCGAGACTCCGCTCACTGCCTGGAGCTCCACCTTCTTCTTGAGCACCTCCTTGATCTGCCCCTTCTCAGGGCCCTTCTTCACCTTCTCCCGCCCGATCAGGTAGAAGTACTTGGGGGTGAGGATGAAATCCCGCTTGATGGGCTGGGAAAGGGACAGGAGAGGGGGGTGAGCGGTGTTTGCTGGGGGGCACCTGCCCCACACACACATCACACCCAAGGAAAGCCACCATGGCCATCCCAAGCCACAGGTGTGTCCGTGTACCTTGAACCTCCGGTCGTATTTGGTGACGGAGTCAGCGAAGTCGATCCGCTCCCGCTTGGCCAGGAACTGGCGCAGCTCCGGCCGCTCCTCCATGCCCAGGTAATCGCCCACGAAATTCCTGTTGATGCTGTTCCTCCTCCGCTCCTTGAAGTTGTAGAGGATGCTGGCAGCTGTGAAAGAATCCCAAAGCAACTCTGGTCAGACAGGGCTCTGAGCCACCAGCACAGAGCCCTGTCTGACCAGAGTTGCTTTGGGATTCTTTCACAGCTGCCAAACCAGCTGTGGGATCTGTCACACGGATCATGGCAGCAAGAAGTGGGGCTTGTTATATGCCATGGGAAGAATCCCAGCTGCTTGAGCCGGGCTGGCTTTGAAACCCATTCATTGCCTTCAAAAATCCCTGTGCTGTGGGAAGGAGGGATGGTAATAGCTGCTTTCTGGATTTTCCTCCTTGATTTTTCACTGCACGTTTGGGAAGGTGGGAAAACCCCTGTAGGGGGTCAGGCAGGGACCACTGGGCTTTCCCATCCCTCTGCCAACGCTGACTCCCAGCTACTCCTCTCCATCCTTGTGCAGGTAATAAAATGCAGAACGAGACAGCACAAGGATCTGCTTCTGTCTTACGGCCCCTCCCAGGGCTGGAAATGAGAGCAAGAAATCTGTGCCCTCCTTCAAGATGTGGGAAAAGACTCTGGCCATCTCATGGTCTGGTTCCTCTTCACACCCCTCCTCCTAAGTGCCATGATTAGGAGTCGGGATGCTACTCTGGTAGATGAGCTGTCCTAATGAAAAACACCCTAAAAGGGGTGCTGGGGTGATGGTGTCCATGTCCTTGCCTGGCCTTACCCTCCTCTCTCATCTGCTCATACTTCCTGATGGCGACGTGCCGGCGCCAGGCCTTCTGGATCACGCGGGCGAAGCCGTCAAATTTCCTCTCCCGCATCTCCTCGAGCAGGAAGAGCTGGGAGGGACACAGGGTGCTGAGTGTGGCTGTCCAGGACACCCCACTGCAGTGTCCCTGGGGGTGCAGGGCTGGGAGGCACCCACCGACTCGGGGTTCTTGACGAACACTTTGCTCCGGCCCATCTGGTACTGGTCGGGGTCCATGTGGACAGAGCGCAGCAGGTGCTGCACCCCTTGGCGCTCGTCCCCGTGCCACGACGGCCACGTCTCGGGGGTGAGGATGGCGTAGCTGTGGGGAGAGACACTGAATCAGGGAATCATGGAACGGGCAGGGTTGGGTTGGAGGGATCTTAAAGCCCATCCAGTGCCACCCCCTGCCATGGGCAGGGACACCTTCCACTAGCCCAGGTTGCTCCAAGCCCTGTCCAACCTGGCCTTGGACACTTCCAGGGATGGGGCAGCCACAGCTTCTCTGGGCAACCTGTGCCAGGGCCTCAGCACCCTCACAAGGAGGAGTTTCTTCCTAATGAAAAGCCGTGACACAGCTGGACTGCGGGGATCTGCCATCCCCCATCCCATAAAGAGAGGGACCCACTTCAGACAGGTGTGTACTGGTGCTGCCTGGCTGTGTCTTCATGATCCACAGCACTGGGAGGCCAACTTGGGGTACAAGAGAAGGATATCTGGGGCTCCCACCACCCCTGATACTTCACAGCAACATAAAGTGCTTTTCACAAGAGCAGGTAGGGGGAAAGGACAAGGGGGAAGGGATTCAAACTGAAAAAGAGAAGGTTTAGATGGGATCTTGGGAAGAAATTCTTCCCTGTGAGGGTGGGGAGACCCTGGCACAGGTTGCCCAGAGAAGCTGTGGCTGCCCCATCCCTGGAAGTGTCCAAGGCCAGGTTGGACAGGGCTTGGAGCAACCTAGGCTAGTGGAAGGTGTCCCTGCCCATGGCAGGGGGTTGCATTAATTTATCCTAAATTTATAAAACACTATCTAAATAATTAAATTTACTATTACTATCTAAATAATTAAATTAATTCCCCACGGTGACTCACCGTTGCAGGAATTTGTGGAAGAGCCGGCAGTAGGCGAATCCCGCCCGGCGCACCCGGATGTTCTCCTTCAGCCCCAGGTACTCGACTTGGTGCTTCACCCTGCGGAGCCAGGAGGGACAGTGTGGGATGGCAGGTCACGGTGGGACCTGCTGGGGCCCTTTGGCACCTGTTTGCATGGGGATGTACATGAGAGCTTCTTGGGGCTCAGATGGGTGATGCACCTAAAGGGGATGGAGTGCCTACACACACTCCTCGTTCTGCCCTGGATCTGTGGGCAGCTCAGAGGGACCAGTTTTTGGAGGAAAGCCAGTCCTGGCCACCTCTCCATGGCTGTGTCCCATTCCCTGGGCTCTGTGGGCTCCATGTTACCTGCTCTCCTCCCAGTCCCGGGGTTTCTTGGTCTCGTTGGGTTTGATGCAACGGATGTAGTGTGGGGTGCACTTCATTAGCGTGTTCACCAGGTCATTGGCCTGTTTCTGTTGCAAGGATTGACCTCTGGAGCATTAAAGATGTTGGTGGGAGCCCATCACCCTGCTGCTGACCCAGGGGCAGCCACTGTCCTGCAGCCCGTGGGACGTACCTTGATTTTGGAGCCCGCCGTGGTTGGTCGTCCCTTTTTGTCAGAATCAAGTTTTTCTGGGAAAAGCATCCGGATGAAACCGCTGGAAGGGAGGTGACAGTCCCCAGGTGAGAGCTGCCAGGCTCCCCAGGCTCAGCAGGGTCAGTGCTGGTGGGTGAGCCCCCCTTTTCCCAGCCCTGCAGCCCTGGGATGTCATGTGGGGGCATGTCACCTGGGGGACCCGTGGGGCGATGCAGGATGCTGAGCATCCGAAGCTGTGGTTCCCACAAAAGCAGGATCAGCCCTTATGATCTGGATGTTGAGGATGCTGCCCTGTGCCCCAGCCCTTTTGGGGTGTCCCCAGAACTGCCAGGACTCACAATTCACTGCTCTGCATGAGCTCAATGAGGTCGGTGAACAGCACGTCCCGGTTGCGCTCGCAGAAGCCGTTCACGTCGTAGGACACCTGGGGACAGGAGGGGACCTCAGCCCCACGCCCTGGTGGCCAGGTGAAGGGTGTGGGGTGCAGAGTGTGGGGTCTGGGGTGCTGTACCTTGCCTGCATAGTGGTGGATGATGAAGCCCGAGCTCCAGCTGTTGAAGTGCTCGTGAGTGCCCACGGCCGCCTGCAGCTTCTGCAGCAGGGTCTGGTCCGCGCCCTCGCCCGTGGCATGCATGGTGGCACAGACGTCATCCAGGACACTCATGATCCCAGGAGGGTTCTGGCAGAGGGAGAGGGAAGCCATGGGTGTCCAAAGGTCCCAATCCTGCACCTGGCTGTGCTGGTCAAAGCTGTTTCACACTGAACCTCAGCTTAGGTTAAGGATGCAGAAGAGAGTCAAGGTTCAAGTCCAGGCTGGAGCAACCTGGTCTAGTGGAGGGTGTCCCTGCCCGCGGCAGGGGGTGGAATGAGATGGGCTTTAAAGTTCCTTCCAACCCAAACCATTCTGTGATTCTCTGCTCCCCATCAGGACTGGCTTCTGCCACCCATCCTTGACAGCACTCAGCCCACCCAGCCCCTGCTCCCTGGGTGCCTCTGCTCCCCGAGAAAGCCTCCCCTGGCAGAGGGGACCCCACTCACCAGCTTGTTCTCTATTAGGTCACACACCACCTTGTTGTTGAAATACTGGATCTGGGTCCACTTGATCCCCTCCTGCACATATTCCTCCTGGGGAAGCACAGGGAGAGCTGTGTGGGCTCCTGAGCCCGTGGGATACACTGCAGCCCTCCTGCTCCAGCTGTGCCAGGGAGGAGGGAGGGTGCAGGAATTGGGATGCTGGCACAGCCCTGCTGCCCCTCAACCCAACACCCCCTGTACCTGCTCTGCCTTCAGGGTCAGCTCTATGAAGATCTGCTGCAGCTTCTCGTTCACAAAGTTAATGCAGAATTGCTCAAAGCCATTTTTCTGCAAAGGTATAAAAGATGAAAGAGAAAGCAGGGCTGAGTTGTCTTCGGCCCTACTGGCTTATTCCAGGGACCTCAACCAAGAGAGCCTTTGGGTGCTGCTCCAGGGACCCTTCTTGGGGTCTGACAGACCCCTAATCCAGCTGCTCTCCTTGCTGCAGGAGCAAGGAAGAACATTCCCAGCTGGACTCCTACAGCAAAGCAACAACTTCCCCGTGAGGAGGAGAGGCAGACACTGATCTCTGTGGTGACCAATGACAGAACCCAAGGGAATGGCCTGAAGTTGTGTCAGGGAAGGTTTGGGTTGGATATTAGGAAAAGCTTCCTCCCCCAGCAGGTGGTCAGGCACTGAAACAGGCTCCCCAGGGCAGTGGTCATGCAAAGAGTTCAAGGAGAGTTTGGGTAACGCTCTCAGGGACAGGGTGGAATTGTTGGAGTGTCCTGTGCAGGGCCAGGAGCTGGACTGATGATCCATGTGGGTCCCTTCCAATTCAGGACATTCTGTGATCACACACCTGGAATATCTCAAAGCCGTAGATGTCCAGCACCCCAATGCTGTACTCCTCGTACGGCTTCTGCATGGCCCTGTTGATGGACTGTGGGAGAGGGGACAAGCCATCACCACAGGTGCAAGGCAGTGGGATTGGCTTACTCTGGAGCAGATGGTGATGCCCAGAGGACCACCCACCTCCACAAGGAAGTCAAAGACACGGGCGTAGAGCCCCTTGGCCAGGGCATCGCGGGTGTAGGCCGCCTGCTCCACGTTGAGGGTGACGGTGATGGACTCGGAGCGGCCGCCCCACTTGCTGTCCATCTTCCTGCTGGTCACCTTCTCGTTCAGGCGGTCCTGGTCGACCCCCAGCAGGTAGGCAGGGAAGGCCAGAGCTGGGCAGAGCAGGGAGGTGGTCAGGGCTGCCTGTACACCCACAGCCCTGGCTGGAACCCCCAGTCCCGTTCGAGTGCCAAGGACAGCAGTGAATGGGGACATGGGTGGGTCCTTCCTCTGCCAAATTGCAGCAAGTGACTCCTGCCATCCATCCCCTTGCTAATCAAACCCTGGTTGAGCCATTTGCTTGCTGCCTCAGTTTCTCCATCTCTAACGTGATGCTGCCTCCCTCCTCTGCCAGGGAATTTGTGACACAGTTTGCCCCTCATTTCCAGGGGTCTCTGTGACCATCACCACCCGCCCTCCCCTGGAGCTACTTGGCTACTCACAGTCCACGTTTTCCACCCGGGCGTAGTTCCCTTCCTCCCGAAAACTGATGTTTCCCAGGTGGAGGATCCCGGCCACGATCTGCAGCACCAGCTGCTGGTCCTCGCCCCGGATGCCGATGACCTGCATGGCATTCTGGGGAGGGCAGGGAGCCCATCACCCCCCGCCCAGCCGCGGAGGCTTTAGGGACCCCCTTCCCGGGCACTCACCATGGTCTCATGGAAGTCGCTGCGGTCATCCGTGCCCTCCACCTGGTAGGTGTCTGTCTGGTTCAGGTAATAGTAATAATCCGGGCTCATTATGCCCAGGTTCTGTCGTTGCTCTTGGGACGCCCCTTCGATGAGCTGCGAGGGAATGAGGAGCTGCAGTTACCTGGTCTTTGGCTCCCCCTCCCAGCCCGGCAGCTCCTGACCACCCCAGTACCTGGTAGTAGATGTGGAAATTCCTCTCGCACTCGTTCTGGCTCACTACCCGCGACTTCTCCAGCAGGAAGTTGGAGATCTTCCCCCCGTCGGGTTCTCCGCCCCGGCTGAACTGGATCTCGAAGTACTTCCCCTGCCCCGTCACAGATGCTGCTCAGAGCCACAGCCCTGCTGGGATTCCTCACTCCCCCGAGCCCCCTCACTCTCCTCTGTTTCCCTCCACGTGAGGAGCATTGCCGGGATGTGTATCCCTGCTCATGTGGAAACCTCTTCGCTCTCTACAACTGCCTGAAGCCAGGTGGAGGTCAGTCTCTCCTCCCAGGTAATAAGCAACAGGACAACAGGACTAGAGGAAATAGCCTCAAATTGTCCCAGGGAAGGTTTAGGTTGGATATTAGGAAAAATTCCTTCACTGAAAGGGAGATCAGGCACAGGCATAGGCTGCCCAGTGCAGTGGTGGAGTCACTATCCCTGAAAGGATTTAAAAGCTCTGTGGATGTGGCACCTGGGAACATGGTTTAGGGGTGGCCTTGGCAGTGCTGTGTTAATGGTTTTAAAGGTCTTTTTTAACCTAAATTTGTGATTCTGTGACCCTCTGCACTGCCCTGGCAACACTCACAAAGCGGCTGGAGTTATTGTTCCGGACAGTTTTGGCATTTCCAAAGGCTTCCAGCAGCGGGTTGGACTGCAGGATGATGTCCTTCACGTGCTGGGGGCAGAGGAAGGACAGGTCTGAGCTGTGGGGGCCATCCAGCTGTGCCCCACGGCCTTGGGGTTGGGGACTTTGTATGTCCCCAGCCCAGAAGTGGCTGCTCTTTGGGGGGGTCGGGGGCTGGGGAGAGCTTGGGAGGTGAAGTGCCCCGTGGCAGGGGTGACCACAGACCTACCTGCACCTTGTCCCCACCCCCGGACACTTTGGAGATGTAGCCCATGATGTATTTTGCCGCTACCGTTTTGCCGGCCCCGCTTTCTCCGCTGTGCAAATGCCAAAGCAGAGGAGGCTGTGAGATGGTCCCACCAGAGTCACCTGCCCTGGGGGGTTTCAGGGGGTGATGCTTTAGCAGGACCAGAGGGTGACAGCGAGTTTTGGGGGCTGTGACCTTCCCCCTGGGGACAGGGCTGCCCAGGCACTCTGGGGTGTAAGTGGGACCAGAGCATTGTTCGGTGAGATGTTGGATTTCTTGTTGCTGGGTTTTGGAGGGGAGGAGGGAGACCTGGGAGCCTCAAGGGGAAGTCTCTGGCCTTGCCCCACATCCTGACCATTTCCCTTGCAACACTCCACCGGAAAGGTGCATTGCACAAGGCTCCGGCCCTGCCTGGGACCACCCAGTGGCCCAGGACATCGGGGTCCCTCCAGACACCACAATGCCCCCTAGGACACTCCAGCCACTTCTTACTATCACATGGTTGCTGTGTTTAACTGGGAAGTCCCTGGGTGTGGGGAGAAGGGGTGCTGGGGGCATGCTGTCCCAGAGCAGTGACACGGGGTCCCAGCTGTGCCCAGTGTCCCCCAGTACCTGATGATGACACACTGGTTCTCCCCGTCGATCAGCATGTTCCGGTACATGTTGTCAGTCAGGGCGTAGATATGGGGGGGATTTTCATACTGAGCCTAAACAGGGGACAGGGACAGTGATGCTGAGCACAGAACAGCCACCAGCCCCCCGCCCTGAGCCCCCACCCCAAATCCCCTTAACTTTCCCCATATGGGAATTAGTCCCTTCCCACAAACATGAGCTCATCAGCAGCACGTCTGAGGTTTTTTGACTCTCCCCTCCTCCCTGGGAAGCTCATCAGGCAGAGCCACTTGGGCTGGATTTTACCATGTTTGGGTTGCTTTGGTGTGGATTTATGAGCTGAATTTCCCAGGAATGTGGGTTTGCTGCTGAGCCTCGTTACTGACGTGCTGGGGAGCACTGCTGGGGAGCACTGACCCCTGCAGCAGCTGAAGGGCTGGGGAGGAGGGGGACCCTCAGGGGACACCCCAGGGGTTTTGAACCCAAAGAGCCCGTGGCAGCCTCACCGCGCCCTGGTACAGCTCGATCTCGCGGTCGGTGAAATACGGCATCTGCTTGAAGGGGTTCACGGAGATGAGCACAGGCCCAATGTAGGTCTGGGTGGCAGGTTAAGGTCTCTGTGTCCTTTCCCTTCCCACTGCCCAATCCCACCCTGGAGGCAGCATCAGAGCAATGGCAGGAAGGTGGTTTTGGGGTCCCTGCCACGCCCTGGAAGCTGCACCAGGAATGCCATGAGGGTTTTCCACTCGGAAGCTGCCATGACTTGGCTTTGCCCCCTCAGCCTGGAGGTGTCCCTGGTGGTGTGAGGGAAACAGGGCACAGTAGGAGCATCCCCTCAGCTCCCTGGCCTGGCTGAGGATCCACTCCAAACGGGGCATCTCCAGCATCCCACAGTCTCCTGGAATTCACACTCTGCTCACACTCACTCTGCAGCGGGAGCCCATCCCTGTTTTCCAGTCAGGGAAACTGAGGCACTGAGAGGGAAGAAACTGTGGCTCCTGCCTTTCCCTGCTGCCACTCTGCTGCCTCAGCCCCTGCCTGCAGCATCCCCAGGTAACTCAGTGTGGGCAGGAGAATGGAAAATCAGGGAATTGCACCTGGAAACGACGCAGCAGCAGGATTTGAATGAGCCCCCAGCACCATGGGGAGATGGAGGTTGGGGACAGAGTGGTGCCAGTGGGATTACTTTGAACCCTTGATGTCTTATTTTTGTCCCACCTGAGAGCAGGGCAGGGGGAGAGTGACCAAAGGGCAGGAGGAGAGGGGCTTTTCTGGGAAATGCAGAAGTGCAGGATGCTGAGTCATGGCTGGATGGAGCCCTGCAGACAGCAACACAAAAAAAAAGGAAGAAAGACGCTGCGTGGGGTATCCTTTTCCTCCAAAACAAAAAAAAAGGCCAACCTCAAAGCCAGCCCCTAAATACACGTGAAGTCCCGGGGCTGCAGGGGAGGAGGTTGTGTCACGGCTGGCCAGCACAGCATCGCCTTGTAAGGACAGAGCTGCATCTTCAGGGAAACCACATCCAGCGGCATGGGCAGGAGACAGCCCTGCTGTCAGCCCAGAGAGCCCCCACCGTGCCCCACTCTGCCCCCTGGGGCTCTGGGGCGTAGGGGAAGCTGGGATGGTGGTGCTGAGCCGGCCACGTCCCCAGGGAGGTGAGGGGTGAGCAAGGAAAGGCTTGAGGACACGTCCCCACCCACAGCACGGGCCTGAGAGCCACAGAGCCTCGTGCTTGGTGCTCTGAGTGTCAGCTCTGGGATGGGAGCAGGGACTGGGCTGGGGATGGCACGGGAGGGCAACACTGGGCAGGGAGGGAGCTTTGCCCCCTGTTCTGTTGAGGATGTCCCATGTGTCCTGACACCGGTGGGAGTGAGGGGTGGTACCTCCGCCTGCATGGATGCTCCTGCTCCACCCAGGGTTTGCCTGGGTTTGCAGCCACACTGTGGGCACTGGGGAGGGTGGTGACCACAACAGGGGACAATGGTCACTCCTGCCACGAGGTCTGGTCCCCTTGTCACAGGCAGGTGGGTCTCAGGTGTGCAGGAGCAGCAGGAGACAGCGGATGAGGGGCTTTGCTCAGGGCTTTGTGGCCACAAAGGAAGAACCAAAGTGGGTCCCAGGGCATGGCAGGATGGGGGTCTTGGTTGCTGTGTGCCAAGTGCAAGTCAGTTTGGGAATGGCAACATTCCTCCAGCTGATCCCACCAGTGCGAGGACAGGACACTCTGCAAGCACTGGGGCAGCCCCAGTTTGTCCCATGCCCTGGCAAAGCCTTGGAGCCCATCCCTGCTGCTCCCTGTCCCCATCCTGCTGCCCTGGGGAGGATACAAAGATGAAGTCATCCATGAAACGCTTCTTGAGGTTCTCCACGATGGCCTCCTCGTTGATCTTGGAGAGCAGCACCATGTCGTCCACACCGCTCTGCTTGACATTCTGGCTCTGCCAGTGGAAGCGCTCCTTGCTGCCCTGCAGGGACACAGGGAATGTGTCACAGGGGCCACCACTGCTGGGAGTGGAGCTCCAAAACTCCCCTGGAGTTGCTGGGAGCTGTGATTGGCCCCCAGCTCAGCTGTGGCTCCAAAATAGGTGCAATGAGGGGGTTTGGCCAAGCTGGGAGCTCCCAAAGCTCCAAATCCAGTGCACCAGGCCTCACCCCACCCCTCTGGCTGCATCCCTCCCCACCACAGGTCTGGCACCGGACAAGGAGCAGACAGGGTGCTGAGACTGTGGACACATCTGCACCATCACCCCTGCTCCTTGCAGAGCTTAACAAAGCTCTAAGGAAGCAACTGATGCACAGGCTCTGCTTATGAGTCAAAGGGGCACCAGAATAACGCAGGGGAAGGGTGGTGGTGGCATCCTCTGCCCACCCACATCCTCTTCATATCAGGGCAGAGGTGCCACTGTCGCCCATCACCATTTCCCCCTGCCCAGGGCGACACCAGCACCCTCTTTCCAGCTGTCCTCCAACTTGCCCAGCTCTGTTTCTGGGGCAGAGCAGGAAAACTGGGCTGTGGTTTAAGCCCTTGTTTAACCCTGGGAGCGGGAGGGTGAGATTTCCCAGTGCAGAAATTCCCCTGAGGGCTCCCCTCACCCTCAATGCTGCAGGGGGAACATGCTGGGCACAGCTGTGGTGCCCGTGTGGCCCCTGGTGAGGTGCTGAAGGGGACACCCTGTCTGGCCCTGCCCGTGGCTCCTCTGGGCCTGTCCCTCGTGGTTCCTCTTTTACCCCCACTGCTCCATCACCGATTTCACTTCTCCCCCGCCGCCCCTGGCCTGTTACTCTTTCCATTTCCCTTTTCTCCTCTTCCCCTTTTGCTTCATTTTCCTGCTGCCTCTCAAGATTTCAGGCCTCTGGACCCCAATATCTTTGGGGGCTCATCACCCATCGGGATGGGGGACGGAGGGACCCTCATGGGACGTGGAGCTCTGCACCATCGTGCTGCTCCCCCTGTCCACCTCCGTCCTTGCTGGGTTTTGCAACCCAAAATACCACTCATGGCCCCCCAAACCCCAAATCCAACTCAAACCCCATGGCTGGTGAAGGGGCTTTTGGCTTTGGAGCTGGGTCAGCTCTGGGGGTCCAAGGGGTAATGGGGCTGCTCACACAGCCTGAAACCACTGGGGGAGCTTCTCCTCTTCCTCCTGTTTATTGTTTATGAGTCTTTTTCTTGCCTTCCCCTCCTGTTCCTGCCCTCCATCTTAACATCCCCTAGAAAATCCACCTGGAAAAATGCAGGTGGGCTCAGTCACCCATTTCAGCTCCCAGGGAGCTGCCAGTGACCCCAGGAGCTGCCCAGCTTCAACCAAAACCCTGTGCTTCAGGCAGAGAGGAGAGAGCCAGGAAAAGCCCATGGGGGACCAAACACCTCTGTTCTGTGTCCCCATCATCCCACCCCTCTGGCACTGCTTCTGGCACCAAATTAAGGCAAATATGAGCATTTCCTGCACTGAAAGCTCGGAGATTTTGATCTGACACCCAGAGCTTCTCCTTCAGTCACACGACTGCTCAGAGCTGTCAGTGGTGAGTGTGTGCCTTCACCACCTCCTCTTCCTCTGGGCCAGCTCAGGTGTTTTCCTGGCTCTCAGCTGCAAGGAAAACACCGGCTCACTTTCAATGAAGGGTTTGTCCTGGACATCTGCAAGGCTCTGGGTGTTTCCACCCTGTTTGTGGGATCATAGAGCCTGCCTGGCTTCCCTGAGCATGTTCCAAGGGGTTTGCAGGGCCGGGGCTCACTAAAATCTTGGGGGAGGATGAAGAGGAATTATGATCCCTCAAAACCACGGCATTGCCCAAGCTTGGTGCCCAGTGAGCCCCCAGGGGATGGGGCTGCAGGCAGCACCCTGTGGGAGTGGGGGCACAAAATTTGCTTTTAGAGGTTTAGGGCAGCAGTTCCTCAGTCCCCTCCTCTGTCCAGGTCTCCTCCTTTGCCCCAGGATGAAGTTAGGGATGAACTGGAGAGCTGAGGTCCCCAGGGAAGGGTGCCTGGACCAAACACCTCCAGGAAACCATTTCATCCTCATGCTAAGCAGGGAGAAGCTTTTGCCCACCCCTGACCTTCCAGCTGCCCTTTGCAGCCTCTGTGCCTGAGGGACTTTGCTCCAACAGTGATGCCATGCACAGCAGGTGACACGTGAGGAGCCCAGCAGCATCCCCAGGCATGTGGGATGGGGACTGTCAGCACTGGAGCTCTGGATGCCCCTGGAGCTCAGACAGGATCACTGAGGCAGGGAAGGGAGCAGCCTTGTAGCAGCACTTGCAAAACATCATGTTTTTCTTCAAAGCTGAGGCCTAAACCACCAAAAAAACCTGTAAGCCCCGAGCAGGGAGCGGATGCAGCCCAAGGTGGTTTGTCTTGAGACAGGGCAGGCCCAGAAGCAGCAACACCTTAAAAGCACCGGAAACCTCGAGAAGAGCAGCAGGGCTGTTACATCACTGTCACAGCCAGGCACAGGCAAGGGTTGGGATGGGGGCTGGAAGGGATTGGGGGTTTGGCTGTGCAGCCCCACGGCCCTTGGAGAAGGCACAAAACATCTCCAGGTGTTGGGTGGCGGTGGGGAGGGGACAGTGGCCGTGTCTCTGGGGGACAGCAGCTGAACAGCCTCTCAGAGGTGGCAGCCACGGCCGTGGGTGGGAGAAGCTTTGATTCCAGCCTGGCCACTGTCCCCTTCCTGTCTGGGTGGTGGTGGCTGGGAACAGCATCCCCCCAAGAGCAGGCCATGGGCTGGAGGACACGGCTGTGACCCCACTGTGGAGACTCTCCCTCGATGTCTGAGCATCTTCCTAATTTTCAGAGCTTTCATCTTCTTCTTCTGCCTCCGGAGCAACTTCCAGATGTGGCCACTGGCCTTCCAGCAGCCCCATGTGCTGCCTGCAGCCCCTGCTCCCTGCATCTGCCAAGGGGGCAAGGTCCAGCCATGGGGGCAAACACCCAGAGGGTCCCTCCTGGCCTGGGGCACAGGGCTGGCACCCACCACCCCACGCTCTGCCCACCCCCCACTGACCTCATCAGCACCCCAAACCCAGAAGCTCTGGTGGGAAGTTGGGCTGGGAGGAACACAAGGTTCACCCGTGGGTACCACAGCAAAATCAAACACACTTTGTGTCAGCTCAGACTCATCCCCTGGTGGGCTCCATCCTGCTCTGGGGGACACCAACCCTGCGCCCAGCACTGGCACCCATCCCTGGCTGCTCCTCACCTCTGTGTCCTGACCCAGCTCTTCCCCCAGCCTGCTCCCTGTCCCCAAGCCTGGGAACACTCTCTCCAGCAGGGACTCTGGCAGGCTCCTGGCACTTCCCAGGAAGCAGCACGGTGGGTGCAGGACAGGACAGGCCTGAGGTGGCCCTGAGGTGGCAGGAAGAGGGGGTGACATCCCCAGGGTGCCTAAGGGGGATGGAGGGGGGGCCAGGAGGGCCCCTCTTGCACTCACCATGGTGTCCCTGTGTCCTGCCCCCGGGGGTGCTCGTGCTCCTGTCACCGACGCTCTGGTGCCATCCCGGAGCACTTTGTGTTTCTGCTGCAACTAAAATTGCGACTAATTTTTTTTTTCTCCTCCCACTTCCTCATTTCGTGAGGGTTTGCTGGGGGTGGGGAGGACAAGAGTGGCTCTGCTGCCATGGGACCTTGGGGTGGCCCTGTCCAACACTGTCCCCACCTCTGCTGATGGTTGTGGGGGCCACTCACCTGGGTGAACAGGTGGATGCTTGGTGCAGTCTGCCAGGGATGCTCAGAGCCTTTTCTTTCTTTCAGGTCTTTTAAATAAAAAAGGCTGCACTTGAGGAGCAGAGATGACCCATTGCTGTGGCAGAAAGCCAAGGACTGAGAGAGTTGTGACTGCCATGTCCCCTCTGTCCCCTGAAGGCACACCATCCCGAGATCACAGAATCGTGGAATGGTTTGAGTTGGAAGGGAACTTAAAGCTCATCTCATTCCAACCCCCTGCCATGGTCAGGGACACCTCCCACTATCCCAGGTAGCTCCAACCTGGCCTTGGACACTTCCAGGGATGGGGCAGCCACAGCTTCTCTGGGAATTCCATCCCAACCCCTCACCACCCTCACAGGGAAGAATTTCTTCCCAGTATCCCATCTGTCCCTGCCCTCTGGCACTGGGAAGCCATTCCCCTTGTCCTGTCCCTCCATCCCTTGTCCCCAGTCCCTCTCCAGCTCTCCTGGAGCCCCTTTAGGCCCTGGAAGGGGCTCTCAGGTCTCCCTGGAGCCTTCTCTTCTCCAGGTGAACCCCCCCAGCTCTCCCAGCCTGGCTCCAGAGCAGAGGGGCTCCAGCCCTAGAGCAGCTCCGTGGCCTCCTCTGGACTCACTCCAGCAGCCCCAAATCCTTCTGATGTTGGAGACCCCAGAGCTGGGAGCAGCTCTGCAGGTGGGGTCTCACCTGAGGGGGGCAGAGGGGCAGAATCCTCTCCCTTGACCTGCTGGCCCAGACCAGCATTACCAACACGGGGTCTCTGTGACCTTGGGGTCCTACACGTGGATCTCCACCTCTCTGACCTTCTCCAGTCCCTTGGGAAAAACCTCCCCTGCTCCCAGCCCCCTCCTTCGGCACGAGAATCGTGGTGGTGTGGGGATGAGACACGACTGGGAGCAGGAGCTGTGCCCGGGATCGTAGCTACTCCTTTATTATAAATCATGCCGTTAACGTCGCTCCTCCTCAGAGTTAGTATGTTAAACATTTTTCATTATATATATATCTATATAAAAAGGTGAAAACACCCCCCTCCCTTCACCAAAATGTCAGAATGGAACATGGCACCAGGAAGGAAGACAAATGAGGACCCCCAGCCAGGCAGGGTTTGCTGAGCACCAGAGAAGCTGCGAATCGGCCGAGGAGCAGGTGAAAATTAAAATACAGGTGGTAGAGTAACACAGGGAGGCTGGGAGGGTGCAGAGGTTTGCTCTGGGGAAAGAAGGCTGACCCCTCCCCGCACTGTAGGGATGACCCTAAAGGAACAAAACGTCTTTGGATGAGATTTCCCATCTTTGGGATGTGGAAAGGCCTGAAAATTGTAGTGATAACAACAATAATGGTAACAGAAAGAATGTGCTTTGGAGATTTGAAGTCAGATCTCCTCTGCATGGAGAAGACACGTGTTGGCCCAGATTTGGGCAGGAGGTGACCTGGAGGAATGTCAAGCCTGCTCTTTTTCCGTCACCAGAGGTCTCCTGTGGGCACAGGAGCGGGTGGCATTGGGACTGGCACCCCGAGGCCACAGTGGCACATGGCCAGGCTGCCTTTGGGAGGAAAAGCACCTTTTGGAGGCAAAGCACCTTTTGGAGGCAAAGCACCTTTGGAAGTAAAGCACCTTTGGAGGCAAAGCAGCCTCAGAGGCTTTGGCATTCTCTGGGCAGGACCTGCAGGCTGGTCCTGAGTCAGGGCCATGGGGACACCGTGGCAGGACAGTTCGTGTCCTGTATCTCCTTTGCTTTGCTCCCTGCAGCCCAGCATGGCCTTGATGCCCATGAAGTGACTGTAACCCTGAGCACACACTCGTGCTTCGAGGAATAGACATGGCCATAAAAGTGACAGGAAAAATAGGGGGACACCCCAATCAAAGTAGGTCGTTATGAGTGTTTGAATAACCCCCCTCTCCCAGCTAAACTGGTGTCACCGTGGAGTGACCTGCTCCCTCTCCCCTGCTGCAGGTCCCAAGGTGACAGGATGCAAACAAAATTCCTGCTCCAACCCCACTTCCCACTGCGGCTCTTCTTCAGGAGCCACACGCCACGCTCATCACCCAAGGCACCCAGACCCTCCTCCCTGTCTCCCCTGGGATCCCGAGGGAATGGCAGCACCCCTGGGTGTGCTCAGGCTCCCACTACAGACCACGGTGCTCTGTGGTACCCTCGGACGCGGGCATGGAACAGGATGAGGTGAGTGGTGCCACTTCCCCCACTGGCAGGACCTGGGCCCACGACTAATAAATAACAACATCAGAACTTCAAGTAATGTCCCTGCCCACATTCCCACTCTCCCACCGCTCATCCATGCTGGGAGCTGCAGTGGTTTAACTGGGAACCTGCCATCGTGAAGCTCAGGGGGCGAAGGTTGCTGGTTTTGGGGGTTTGGGTGGCGCTGGCCACCAAGCACGAGCAGTGTCTGTGTTGGAGCCAGGGGAGATTCCCAGGTTGAGAGGAAGGGCCCGGCTCGGTGACCCTCCAGCATAGCTTTTGCCTTCCAGTTTTCCCACAGGGGTCAGGCTGTGTCCCTAATGCCCCTGGCAGGTTTTACAGCACATCTGTCGGAAGTAGGTCCGGCTGCAGAACTTGAACTTCAGGACGAGCGGGCAGTAGGCAACCTTGTTGACATCCTTGCACTCTGGGGGGGAGACAGAGGGAAGGAAGCAGAGTTACAGCTGCCTCAAGGTGAGGAGAACCCCAGTGTCCAGCTCCTGGGAGTGTTCTTGCCAGGAAGCAGCAAGATGCTGTGATGAAGAAGCTACTGAGAACCTCACTGCTGAAAACCTCAGTCTGCCAAGGTGCAGTTCACAGACTCACAGAACATGCTGAGTTGAAAGGGACCCCCATGGATCATTGATTCCAACCCTCAGCCCTGCACAGGATCATTCCCAAGAGTCTCACCATATGCCCCAGAGGATCATCCAAATACTCCTGGAGCTCTGGCAGCCTTGGTGCTGTGACCACTGCCCTGGGGAGCCTGGGCAGTGCCCAACCAGCTTCTGGGGGAAGAACCTTTTCCTGAGATCCAACCTGAGCCTGCCCTGACACAGCTCCAGCCATTCCCTGGGGTTCTGTCCCTGATCCCCCCAGAGCAGAGCTCAGTCCCTGCCCCTCCTCTGCCCCTCCCCAGGCAGTTGGAACTGCAGTGAGGTCTCCCCTCAGTCTCCTCTTGTCCAGCTGAACACACCAAGTGCCCTCAGTGTCCTCCCACGGCTTCAAATCAAGGCCTTAAGTTACTCCATTTCTCAGGGTCACAGCACACCAGGTTGACCTGGTTGTCCCCCAGTGGGAGACAGCACTGGAACACAGAATGGCCCCACTTCCAACCCAAACCACTCTGTGGAATGATTTGGATTGGAAGGGACATTAAAGACTATCCAGTCCCACCCCCTGCCATGGGCAGAGACACCTTCCACTAGCCCAGGTTGTTCCAAGCCCCGTCCAACATGGCCTTGGACACTTCCAGGGATGGGGTCTCCTCACCCCAGAGCCCAGCTCGGGCTGTGCTGGCTCTGATGTCCCTATACCACGCAGCCCCTGAGCTGGCAGCGCCCTACGTTTCCCATCCCAGAGATCCCGTTCCCCTCACCCTCAGGGTTGTCCGTGGGTCCCGACTCGCACTTGGTCTCGCACTGCTGCATCCCCGGGGGCTGCAGGGCCTCCACACACTCACTGGACGGCTGCCCGGTGTGGGCCAGGCACTGGACGGATCTTCTCTGCTGGCCGAGGCCACACTGGGCCGAGCACTGTGGGGACAGCACGGCTTTAGGAACACCTGCTGGGTGTTGGGAGGTGCAAAGGGTGCTGGGTGTGGTGATCCCTTCCCTCCCCAGGGACCTCCTGGCATGACAGTGCTGTTACCCCACTTCCCAAAAGGCTTGGTTTGAATCTCCAGGACTCAGTGAGGATCTCTCCATCCTGCCCTAAACCACTGGCTGTTCTCAGGCCTCCTGCACCCCAATGTCACCCTGCAGCTCGAGGGGTGTTGAGGGAAGGAAGGACTGTCAGTGCTGCCCTGCTGGGCTGTGGTGGGGGGACCAGCAGTGGCCCTACATGGAGCTGGGCCACTACAGCCCTGCTGACCCTAGGTACCCATGGTGGCCCTCACACAACCTCCACGGGGCCCTGCTAGACCTGGGAGACTCCTGGGTCAGCTGTGCCCTTGGGCCACCATCACATGGCCTTCTGAGCCAGGAGGGAGCAAGGAACCCTGCCACAGGGTTCCAGATAGTTGTGGTGGCCACATGGGGTTGTGCTGGCTGGTAAAAGCCTCATGTGCACGAGGATTTGAGGGGCTGGGGAGTTTTCCACGGGGAGGAGTGTCCCTACCTCTCCCCACTCGCCGGTGACCCAGCGGGGCGGGGGGCAGCGCCGCAGGTTGCACCTCATGCTGGTGGGGGGCTTGGAGGCCTCGTGGCACTGGGCCGTGGGCAGGGTCGCGCTGTGGTCGCCGCTCTTGCACAGGACGATGCGGTGGCGGAAGCCGGGGCCGCAGTTCGGGGTGCACTGCAGGGAGGGGACACAGGGGGCACAGGTCAGGGGGTCCAGCAAGGAGCAGAGACAGGCAACTCTGGCTCCCTGATGTGTCCTCCCACCTTCTGTGTCCTGAGCTACAAGACCATTCCCCAGGTTATGCTCTCTATGGTGAGCTCTGACCTGGTGAGTGACACTGCCTCATAGACCAGGGCCCTCTGAGGGGTGAGGGCTCTTGTGAATCACAGAATTACAGAATATTCTGAGCTGGAAGGGACCCACAGGGATCATCCAGTCCAACCCTTGGCCCTGCACAGACACCCCAACCATCCCACCCTGTCCCTCAGAGCGTTGTCCAAACCCTCCTGGAGCTCTGGCAGCCTTGGGGCCGTGCCCACTGCCCTGGGGAGCCTGGGCAGTGCCCCAGCACCCTGTGGGGGAAGAACCTTTCCCTGAGATCCATCCCAACCCCCCTGGCACAGCTCCAGCCCTTCCCTGGGTCCTGTCCCTGGTCCCAGAGCAGAGCTCAGTCCCTGCCTCCCCTCGGCAGGAGCTGCAGCCCCCGAGGAGTCTCCCCTCAGTCTCCTCTGCTCCAGCTGAACCAGCTGAGTGCCCTCAGCTGCTCCTCAGACCCTTCCCCATCTCCCTGTCCCTCCTTTGGCTCTTACCTCTGACCAATCCAGGGCCACCCACTCTGGAGGGCATGTCTGGTTGTTACAGGGCTCCAGCATCTTTGGCCGTGGGTGGGAGCAAGAAGCATCATCCAAGGTCTTCTCCTCAGTGGCGGAGATCTTGCGCTTGCAGAAGACGCTGCGCGTGCGGACACCCTCGTTGCAGCTCCGGCTGCACTCGGACCAGTTCCCAATCACCCACCTGGAGACAGGACAAACAGCAGAGCTTGGGAGGAGCTCAGTGGGCCAGGCTTGTCCTTGTCCTCATGCTCCTGCACTCAGTCCTTGGTCCTGTTCTGGTCACAGCCTCCCAGGCAGCTCTGGTTGAACCACAGAGTTCCTCCGCATCTCCCCTTCCCTTCAAGGGAGGGGCAAGGACAGATAGAGATGGGCTGAGACAACTTTGGAGGGACTCACTGAGTATCTGGGAGGAGAAATCTTCCTCTCTTCTGCAACAGAGCTGCTTTAGCCAGGCAGTAACACCCCTGGATACCCTACCAGTGTCTCACACATTGGTGTCATCCTGGTTTAAAACTGGTAGAAGGTGGAAAAGGATCCTTTGGAATAATTTTGGAATAATTGGATAATTTTGTGTATTACCTGACCAACAGGATTTTTTTTTTTTGCTGTGGTGGGGGACTCTGACCCGGGAATGGCAGACAGGGGGGAATTTCACCCTCTTCCACACTGGCTTTCCCACCCTCCCTCCCTCCACCTGCTCCCTGCCACGGGACTCACGCTGGGGGACACGGCTCGGTGTTGCACAGCCTCTGCCTCTCCAGCAGTTTGTTTTCAGGGCTGCAGAAATGGTTGGAGACAGCTGAGCCATCAGAAAGTTTCCTGCACACCACAGACTGGATCTGGCTGCCTGCCAAGAGAAAAGAGGCAAAGGAGGAAAGAGAGGAGGACGGTGAGGGCTCACATGGAACTGGCCCCACAGCTCTGCTCCCGTGGGGGGATGTGACAGATCAGCCACTTGTCCCTGCACCTCAAGCCTTAACCTACTTTTCTATTCATCACCAAGGCCTCCTCTGACATCTCCAGTAAAAACTGGGGGTGTGAAATGATGGTGTCAACAACTGGACATGGCACTCAGTGCTCTGGGCTAGTTGGCAAGGTGGGGATTGGTCACAGTTTGGACTCGATGGTCTTGGACCTTTCCAACCTTAATGATTCTATAAATCTGTGAATCTAAAGGTCACCAGCCAGGGCATGTCACAGGATGGAGGATCAAAGCATTCCAAGGATCTCATCCTCAAATAAACCTGTTCTAACCTTGGCCTTGTGACATTTTCTGGGCAGCACTGGGGGGAATAATTGGAACAAAGGGAGACAAACTCTTGGTTGAGGTCGAGCACACAAGACCAGGTCAGGGCCCCGAGCTTTAAACGGGGAACATTATTAAGCTCTTCTCTTCTGAACACCAGCTCAGTCCCTCACAGCCAGGATCTCTAGAGCCACAAGACATGGCCCAAACCTTGGTGTCGATCCCCATGGGAACCAGCTCAAGGGATTCAGGGAAGCACTAGTGGTGTTTCTGTTCACATACATGTGGATCTGAGGCCAGAGGGACTATTGTGATTGACCAATATGTCCTTGCCCCATCCCTGGAATTGTCCAAGGCCAGGTTGGATGGGTCTTGGAGCAACCTGGGCTAGTGGAAGGTGTCCCTGTCCATGGCAGGGGGTGGAACAGGATGAGCTTTAAGGTCCCTCCTGATCTAAAGCCATTCCATGATTTGATGCATTGCATAAGTAAATGGGTTTAAAAGGGCCTGGAGTGCCAGGACAAGGGGGAAAGGCTTCTGATACTGCCAGAGGGCAGGGTTAGATGGGCTATTGGGAAGAAATTCTTCCCTGTGAGGGTGGGGAGGCCCTGGCACAGGTTGCCCAGAGCAGCTGTGGCTGCCCCTGGATCCCTGGAAGTGTCCAAGTCCAAGTTGGATGGGGCTGGAGCAACCTGGGCTAGTGGAAGGTGTCCCTGCCCATGGTAGGGGTGGAAGAAGATGGGCTTTAAGATCCCTTCCAGCCCAAACCATTCCATGATTCTATGATATGCCACCTCCCACCACTTCCACCACCCACACGTGTTCCAGCTGCAAGTGGCCCCCAGGTTGTTTGCCCTGGCACTCTGCCCACAGGGTTGTGTTGGCTGAGTGCAGGGTGGGAACATGGAGAGACCCAAGAGCTCCTTGAGAGCAGAGCAGAGCAGAGCAGAGCAGAGCAGAGCAGAGCAGACACCACTGTCCGTGCTCTGCCTCGTGCAGCCCAGACACAACAGTGGGAGTCCCAGAAGTGCAGACATGTATGCCCCCCAACTAAAATGGGATCAAACCTCACCCCCTGCACACAGCACGGAGCATTTGGTCCATGGGGTGTAGTGCCAGGAATACTGGTTGGAGCCGTCCCTGCCAACAGGTGCGTTGAACTTGTAGCGGATCCCCTGCGGCTCCGTCCGCACCAGGACCTGCAGAGAAAGGCACCACCAAGGCATCAGTGCCACTGAAGTCCAGCATGACCATCTGGATCATCCCACGAGCTCTCTTAAATCAAGGGTAGCTGAAATCTTCCCCCCTTTCCCTTTTCCAGTCCTTCTCAGAATTGGCACAGTAGCCAGTCACCTTTGAAGGTGACACAATCAGGGAACAAGCTCCCATGCACTTAAGGATTAAATCATCCCAAAGCCTGGCAAATTGGGAGGGAGACCTGAGAATTTAGCCCAATTTGCCTCTGATTTCTGTGTCCCTTTACTCCAGACAGCAAGGGCAGGGGCTGATTAGGTCCGGCAGCTTGAAGCTGAGCCAGGGGAGATTTAGGATGGATCTCAGGGAAAGGTTCTTCCCCCACAGGGTGCTGGGGCACTGCCCAGGCTCCCCAGGGCAGTGGGCATGGCCCCAAGGCTGCCAGAGCTCCAGGATTGTTTGGACAATGCTCTGAGGGACAGGGTGGGATGGCTGGGGTGTCTGTGCAGGGCCAGGAGTTGGACTGGATGATCCCTGTGGGTCCCTTCCCACTGAGGATATTCTGTGATTCTATGAACTCCCACGTAGCATGGCAAATTCTCTTTAGCCCTGACCAGGTGGGGCACAAAGGAACCATGTTACCAACCATGACAAAGAGGGTGATATTGGTGGGTCCCAAGGCCTCCAGCGACTCGGGCTCCTCAGGGGATCTCCTGTAGTGGAATGTCGTGCCAGCGATGTCAAAGCGTCGGGGGGGATCGATGGAGAGCCTCCCGTTGAGGAAATACTCCCCGCTCTCCCCTCTCAGCGCTGCAGGGACAGGGGGGGAAGGTCAGCAGAAGGGCTGGAAGCACCTGGACCAACTTCAGCCAGGTGCTTCTCACCTGCAGTGCTATGACAGAGGGTAAATGGCATCAGCCTTATCTTACAGGGAGGGGAGAGATGGGGTGTGGGTCAGGGTCACACAGAAAATCAGTGTCTCATCTCAGCCTGCCCAGCACTTCACTGTGGGAAGGAGGTGCCCTGGGGGGCTGAGCCAGCTGCTGGGAGAGTGTGGGGACACCTGGCAGTGTGAAAGCTGTGGCCACGAAGCCAGGCTCAAATCCGGCTGTGCAAACGGGGTCCCGGCTGCCGGGGCTGATGGAGGCAGCGAGCTTGGCCCGAGCCGGGCTGTGCTTGCCCGGGCGAGTCGCTAGAGGGGGATCGGACCGCTCGCTCCTTCCCCAGCGCATTCCCACGCTCTCCCTTCGCCCTCTGCCACCAGCACTCTGGGATCAGCTCTGTGTCACTCGCTGCTGGCAACGACTCCAGTGCCACCGTGCTCCGGGGCAGGGAGGATCCTTCGTGCTCATGAGGATGCTCCCTCCACCTCGGGTGCCAGGAGAGATCCTGGGCAGGGAGAGCCTGATGACAGCAGGTGATAGCGATGGGAGCTTGGGCTGTGCCCCAGAGCACAAAGATCCAGGGTGGATGGACACAAGGAGTCCCCATACACCGAAAAGGAGGGGATGTCGGCATGTCTGATCCCCCAGCTGGGCTGGGGGGATGATCCAGGAGAATCCCACTGCGAAATCCCACCAGTGCCAGCGATCCAGGAAGGCTCCTGCTTCTGCAGAGCCGCTGCAGTGCCCACCCTGCCCACCCCTCCACCACTGGGACGGCAGAAAGGGAAGACAAGGGCAAAGAAAATGCTCCTTGTAAAAGCAAGAGAGAGCGTAGCTGGAAAATCAAGCCCAAGGAAAACGTGAGCAGGTCTATTTTTAATGCCCAGCCCAATAAGCTGGGAGAGAGGGGAATGCCAGGGAGCCACAGGCAGCACCAAGAATGGTAGGATTTGCTCAGAGTTATGGTGCACAAGACAGAGGCAGCACCACAGGGACAGAGGGGACACTTGGATACGGCTTGGGATACACTGCCCTGCCAGTAGACCCCACGGCCCTCTCCTGCTCCCAAATCCCACCCTGGGAGCCCTGGCCCCATCCCTGGTGGCAGTGGGAAGTTCTCCTTGCTGGACCTTTCCTGCACCCTATTAACCACAGGGAAATGGCAGAGCAAGAGGTGCCAGGCTGGGATTTCAGCACCCCCAGCCCCATCTCACCCAGGTAGTTGATGGAGAGGTTCAGCTCCCGGATGTCGATGTGGACGGAGCCCTTGGGAATCTGGATCACCTCCTCATAACCTGTGAGACAACCCAGGGCTGGTGAGTTGGAATGCTCAACCTCCGAGCCCAGAGCCAGCCCTGCCCTGGGCTGGGTGGGAGTGAGCCCCCTCCTATCCCTGGGGAAACGCTAAATGATGGAAAGAGCATTTTGAGCACCAGGACAGTGCCCTGCTGGCTCTGCAGTTTGGGCTCTGTGATGGGACTGGCTGTGCTGGGAAGGTGCTGTGGAGCTGGGATCTCCACGGGAAACTCCCAAGCCTGGCTCAAGGGCAGCGTGAGCTGGGGAGGAGGGAAGGAGTTTGGAGCTCTGAGTCAGGGATTTGGGTGCCAGCACTGAGGGGGGCACAGCCTGGTCAGTGACAGGGCGGGTTTGCTCCCTGATGGCAGCCCGGTCCTACCCCTTGGGGTGTTTCTCTGGGATACGTCCCTGCCTGTCCTGGGTGAAGCTGAGAGGGGATTTGAGGGTGGGTGACACTGGCCAGGCCACTCACTCCCTACCTCCCTCTGGCAGGGACTGGTTGAAGACGCCCTCGATGGTCTCACAGGAGCTGCCGTCGCCCCCACATACACGACACTTGTCCTCCTTCGAGTCCGAGCCCAGGACACGGTCACAGCCCACGTGCTGGAGGAAGGGGCAGCAGGGAATTAGCCATCCTGGTGGGACCTTTTCCTCCGCACACCTGACCTGCAGCATCCCAGGAAGGCCATCCCTGGCTCCACCTCACACCCATCACCACACCATACAGTGCTCAGCAGCATCACCTCTCCAGGAACAGCCCTTGGGGCTCTCCAAGGCTGAGAAGGTGCAGGCAGAAATCCCATGACTGTGGGATAAGGCAGAGGTTGGGATGCCTGTGTTGAGCTGCTGGAGCTGCAGCAGCCCAAGGGAAGCCATGTCCCTGCAGCTCAGGTGTCCCTGTGGAGCCTCTGGCTCTGTCCCACTGCCACGGTCCGAGGGGGATCATGGGGGTCACCAGCACCTGTAGTGCAATGCCCCTCCTGTTCCACAGTGTGTTCAGCCCCACGGAGACAAAGAGATCCCAGAGACACAGGAAGGGAGACAGACATAGACAGAACCTGTCTGTCTGTCTGCCTGCTGGGGGACATTGGCCACTCCCACAGTGCTTGCTTATAATTAAACTTTTATGGCCCCTCCAGATCCCATTTCAAGGGGAATATCAAATGCCCAGGGCTACACAGGCTGTGAGTGCAGAGGCCCATGTGCACACCCAGGGCCTGGAGACAGGACAGGCACAAGCCCAGTGTGGGTGAGCTCCTACCCCCCAGTGGAACTGGGAATCAGAGTCATGGAATGGTTTGGGTTGGAAGGGATCTTAGAGGTCATCTTGTTCCAACCCCTGCCATGGGCAGGGACACTTTCTACTATCCTAGATTGCTCCAAGTCCAATTTGGCCTTGGACACTTCCAGGGATGGAGCAGCCACAGCTTCTCTGGGCAACCTGTGCCAGGGCCTGACCACCCTCACAGCCAAGAATTCCTTCCCAACATCCCATCTAACCGTGGGATATTGGGAATATCTCTCTGGCAGTAGGAAGCCATTCCCCCTTGTCCTGTCCCTCCATCCCTCGTCCCCAGTCCCTCTCCAGCTCTCCTGCCCCTCTCCAGCCCCCTTTAGGCCTGGGAAAGGGCTCTTAGGTCTCCCTGGAGCCTTCTCTTCTCCAGGTGAACCCCCCCAGCTCTCCCAGCCCTCCACCTCTGCCATGTCCGTGTGGGCAGGTTGAGGGCAGTGCTCCCATGCCTGGGGGTCTATCCTTGCCTCCCCATCTCTGTCCCAGGTCCCAGCAGCACCTTGCACTCCCCGTTGACACAGATGTCATTAGAGTCCTGCCGACACGGGGTCCCGTCCACCACGGCCGCCGCCCGCTCCGTGTAGAAGTTGAAGCCCTCGGCCAGGCAGTTGAGGGAACAGGCCTTCACACCCCCTGGGGAAGGAGCAGAGGGTCAAATGGTGCTGCTAAGGAGAGAGGAAAGATGTGGAGATGCAGGAGGATGTCCCTGATGAGCAGAGACCCACAGAGGCACTGTGTCAGGGCCCTTCAGATGGACACCGACCCACGGTGAGACACTGTCCCTCCTGCACAGCCTGGGAGGCAGGGGCTGGATGTGACAGGGAAGGAAACAAACTGGTTCTTTTCTGGGTCTTCTGGCACGTTACAGCTCCTTGTGCCCACTTTACAGACAGGGAAACTGAGACAGCACCTCTTCAGTGAATCGTCCAAGGGTTTTTTCAGCTCCCAGACCAGAACAATCAAGTTTTTCAACTCCTACACCAGTTACTAGGCCAGAGCAACCATTTGTTTGTGTTTGACGCTGGTGGATACTGAGTCCTTCACAGCAAAGATGATGACAGCAGTGTGAGGATGAAGGAGAAAGGATGCCCAGGTTACTGCTAAAATATCTGTTCCCTAACACCCCTCGCCAAAGCATCAGGTAAGGAACAGAGGCTGGATAGGTGGATATTGGCTTATAGTGCCTGGGAGCAGGATGTGGGACCAGTTATGGAAGGAGATACCAAAGCAGAGCAGTTCCCTCTCTCCTGCCATTAGATTTTATCAAATGCTGGTGTGGATTGAGCCATTTTCTGCATTTCCTGAGCATCCCAAGGAGACCCAGCAGCCTGCATGACCCTGGCAGAGAAGCTTGAGCTGTGGCAGTTCCCTCCTGCAGGCACCAGCAACAGTCCTGAGCCCTGTGCCAGAGCTGGGAAGCACCTGGGATGGGAGAAAATCTGCAAAACTTGCAACTGGATACAGCACATCAAAGGGGCAGGGGGAGGGGAGGCCCAGCTGTGCCTGGGAGCATCCAAGAGCAGCTGTGGGGAAGGAAGAGCAAAGCCGGAAGAGGGAGGAGCAGGAGGAGACATGAGAGGGGAATTCAGCAGCTTGGAGGCATGTTGTGGAGCAGGATGCCTGGACAAGCCCCTGGAGAAGGTCTGGGAGCCTGGGAAGCAGCTGCTGAGCAGGGGGAACTCAGCACCCACCACTGTCCTGCCTTTGAGAGCCAAGAGCAGAGCCTGGACTTGGGGGTCCCTGCACAGAGGTGAGATTGGGGTCTGGGAGCTCGTGCTCCATGTGGGATGAGTCCCTGCTGGCTCACCTCATCTAGTCACTTGGGAAAGGCTTGCAGGTGGTGGACTTCTGCACTTAAAAGTCTTATGGAAGAAAAATGGGGAGCGGGAGAGTGGAAGAGGAAGGAGTGGAGAGAAGAGTGACCCTGAGTTAGTACCTATGTCCTGAGGGCTGGAACAGTCCTCAGCACACCCTCTCTGGTGACAATTTCCAGTCAGGATTTGCCCTTGGCAGCCAGGTCACTATCCCACCCACCAGAGGAAAGGAGACTGGTACCACTGCCCAGCATCTGTTGGGAGCTGGAGTGTCCTCATCACTCAGCTAGCCAAAAGGTAGTCGGGTGGTTTGGTCACCTGGTCCTCGTTCAGGTGGCTCCAGTGACAACTGTGTGTCCCCATGACAGCAACACTGACTAAGGGTGAGCCCAGATCCCAGAAAGATCCTTTGAAACAGCACAACATGCCTTGAAATTCCTGGAGATGGGAATTATTTTCATCAGCAACCAGGATCCAGCCTCTCCCAGCGTGTGGGTGGTTTGGTGGGAGCTGCACTTTTTAGGGTGGGAGCCTGAGGGCTCTGTATCCCCCAGGCTGGCTCAGTGCTGCCCAGCAGTGCCTGAATCCACAGGACTTGAGTGGGATGCTCAGCACAAGCTCTGTAGAGCCTGTTGTGTGTTCACGACCACGAGAGAAGAGCGACTTCCACAGAACGAGTGAGACCTCCCAGCCTGGGTACTGCCCAGCCAGTGTCACTAATTAGAGAATATCCTGAGTAGGAAGGATTCACATGGATCATCAATTCCAACTCCTGGCCCTGCACAGACACCCCAACAATCCCACTCTGTCCCTCAGAGCATTGTCCAAACAATCCTGGAGCTCTGGCAGCCTTGGGGCCGTGCCCACTGCCCTTGGGAGCCTGGGCAGTGCCCCAGCACCCTGTGGGGGAAGAACCTTTCCCTGAGATCCATCTTAAACCTCCCTGAAACATCTTCATGCCATTCCTTCAGGTCTACAGCCCTCTGCTCCTGGAGAGGTGAACCCCCCCAGCCAGGCATCATCCTGCAGACTTTGACCCCCCACTCCTCACTTTGGTTTGTAGTCCCAGGTCAGCACAGCCTCAGTTACACCTTCGAATCTTTAATGCAGCTATTAAAATAGAATATTTCCAGCTGGCTGCCTCTCAGTGTGTTTTGTTCCTCCTGCCTGTCCTCTCCCATAGAGGAATTAAGGCTTATTACAATTTCTGATTAGCAATCTCCTGTTTTCTGCAAGGATCTGCCCCGTGTGACTCCCGCACACGCCAAGAGCAAGAACAACAACTGAGCAAACCGAGCAAAATAAACAAACAAACAAACAAAGCCGCATTCCAGGAGGGATCTGCTGACTGCTGAGCTCCGAAAGGCTGAGCTCAGCTCTTCCAAACATCTCCCACTCCCGGGGTCTGGGCTCTGGGAGCACTGGAAATCAGCGCCAGGAAAACAGGCTGTACCGCCCCTGCACAGCCCGACCTCGGTGCCGGTGACCCAGCGGTGTCAGTGGGTGGCTCCTTCCCTTCCCAAATTCCCTGCAGGATTGGTGCCTTCCCCCTCCAAACTCCTTGTCTTGGGGTGGGGGTGCTCCATGCCCAGGGTATTTCCCCAGTAATTATGGGGTCAAGCATCTGATGGGGAAAGGGCACAAGCAGCCCTGAGCCACTGCACCTTTTTGGGAAGCTCAGGGATGCTGAGCTGAGAGGGGGAAGGGATTCAGCAGAGGATCAGGGTGGTGAACACAGCTCCCTAAGAGTGCCCAAAAATAACCTGAGGAGCAGATATGCTGTCAGCTGGAGGTGGAATGCCCAAGGACGAGGCTGCCAACACGGATCCTGGGGGGCTGCTTGTGCCAGTGGGGAGGGAGGGAGTGACACCCACCACACCAGAGCTCTCTGGGCACCACTGGAAGAGCCCAAGAGGGAGTGAGGGAGGTGATGATCAGCCCTCACCGCCTCCCCAGAGCTGGGCAGGGATGTCTGATGGCACAGGGGCTGCAAGGGAGAAACACAGGGCCTGGCAGCAAACCATCAGTGGCAAGGGGAAAGATAAGAGGGTGCAAGGCACCTCCCCCATAGATGTACCTCTGACACCCAAATGACTCCAAGTATCACGAAATCCCACAGGCATGTGAAGATGCTGCTGAAATCAGAGAATCACAGAGGGGTTTGGGTCACAAGGGACTTCCAAAGACCACCCAGTCCAACCCCCTGCCATGGGCAGGGACACCTTCCACTATTCCAGGTTGCTCCAAGCCCCTTCCAACCTGGCCTTGAACACTTGCAGGGATGATCATTCCCCACAGACAACCTGGAGAGCTGAGAGGGAATCCCCAGATCTCTTCAAGGCATGAATGTGCCAACACTTGTAGCCTCCTGGGAAGGGGACAGGTTTTGTTACCTTATTTTATGACAGAGGGAGCTGAAGCAGAAAGAGAAAGGGGCTCTTTTTAAAAGCCAAAGCAAAAATCCTTGTCAGAATCAGGTTAAAACTCAAGAGCTGATGTTGGACCAACCATTCCCTGGACTCCCACCGTGGGGCCATGCCTGGGCAATAGAGAGGTCTGAGCGAGGGCAGCTCCAGCCTGCAGGGCTGTCTTGCACCTTGGCATCCATTGGGGTCTTTGTGTGACTTACTGCTTCACAATTATTCTATTTTTATTGATCCATCCCCTGCAGCCTCAGCACATCTGCTCCAGCTGCAGGAGCTGTGTTATTTACACAGCTGGGGAGGATTTCCCCACTCAAGTTCATTAACTGTATGAAGGAGATTCACTGTTCCTTCTCATTATTAAGAGATTTCTGCCACAGGGGCCTGCTCCCACCCCCTCTCCTCACTGGACCTTCTGCAGGACACAGAATTGCTCTTGGGATGAGGGAATTGCTGCTCTTTGGAGGATCCACCAGCTCCCATCCCTTCACCTGTGCAGCAGCTGAAAGCTTTACCTGCCTGCCCTGTTTCCTCCCCATCAGACACCATCACTCCCTTCTCTTGTCCATCCTCCTCTTTACTCCCTCAGCAGTTCAGGAAACAAGACCTGAGGGAAGAAGCTGAACAGCTCTGGTGCTGCTGGAGTTGGTTCTGGCAGAGCAAGGAACTTAAGGGGAGGTTGCACAGGGGTAGGCGACCCAGGATGGGGGGACAGCAGATGCCTGGAGGGGTGCACATCAATCCACAGGCAGGTGAGGGGGTGGCAGCACATCCCAGGAGCACAGAAAGGGCAGCCTGCGGGCCCTGGGCTAGTGGGAATCCTGACTAACTGTCCGTCAGACCCCTTGGACCACAAGACCCATCCCTCCAGAGTGTGACAGAGAGCAAAGTCAGCTCTGTCTGAGCTGGGGGATGCTCAGCCCAGCCCAGCACTCGCCCCCACTGTAGGTTTTCCAGGTGGGATGCTCAGCCCAGCCCAGCCCAGCCCAGCCCAGCCCAGCACTCACCCCCACGGTAGGTTTTCCAGGTGTAGTACTTTCCTCGGAAGGGGACGTTGTCGAACTCGGCGCATTGGAGCTCTCGGAAGTCCTGGGAGCCGGGTGGGCAGTCCTGGAGACACAACCAGGGGTCAGGGCAGGGCTGGGGCAGCCTCACTGGGCTGCTGACACACTGACACCAGCCCTTGGAGGATAGGGACACCAGCCCTGACACTGGGCACTGCTGCAGGACAGCAGGAGAATCCCTCCTGCAAAGCTGGACATGATTTAAGACCAACAGCACTCAGGTGCTCTGACAGAGATGTGTCACTTGGAAGCCCAGGGAAGCAATAGAACCCTCTATTTTCCTCACCATCAGCCTGTGGAAGTTAAAACTACCACTCCCCAGGTCCAAAGCTTCACTGATCATCCCTACAGCAAAATTCTTTCTCTGCTCCCCTTGAGGTTTAACCCTCAGCCCTGGGAAGCAAAGTCCTACCTGGCATTTCATGAGCTACTCATGGAGTGTGTGAGAGGCATCCCTGCCATGTCAGAGCTGGAACCCTCTGATCTCTCCTCCCTTGCCTCTCTATCTTTTTGGGCCTCTCTTGATGCTGAAGCCCCACAGGTACGAACCACCCACCCTTGGAGCAGCTCGCAGACGTGCATGGTCCTGCTCGCTGTTCCCCCCTGTGGGATTGCTGCTGGAACACCCTGTTTTCGCCTCCCCCAGCCTCCTCCTCTTCCTGTGGGTCCCACAGCTGCACATAACACCCTGCATTGTGTGGGAAGGGCTCCCAAATCCTGGCTGGGACACAGCCCTGCCAGCCCAGCACTACTCACGTCGGTGTTGCAGGACCGGTACCTCTTCCTCTCTCCCAGGCAGTACTTCCCTCCGATCGTGGGCCTGCCAAAACCAGGAATGAGATGGTGGAACCAGCTCGGGGCAGGGAGTTGTGTTTGTTGCCCCAAGTCTGCAGGAGGACCATGGCTTCTCCCAACCCTGCTGATCCTGCCTGGATGGGCTGGGAGGAGGAGCAGCCTCCAGCAGGGCTCACACACTGGGCTGGATGTGCACAGTGGGGTTGCACAAGTGTTTTTGGGTCTGTGGCTGTGGATCCAACACCAGCACAAAGCACTGAGCTGCTGGGAAAACAGGACATGCAGGAGCCGTGAGCAGAGCAGAGACCTGCACAGGCACCTGGCTGTACCTTCTGATACCTTAAAATCTATATTTTATAAGGTTTTAGTACAGCTTGTTAGTACCTTTAGCTTTGTACAAGATTTCTAAAAGTGCTGTTGAACATTCCTTGTTAAGAATTTCAAAGGACAAGGGATTTTAATGAGGTGAAGTTTTCTACCTGTAAAAATGTACTGAGAAAGAGACCTAACACTTGATATAAGTAGCCAAAGCTACTCAGGGGCCTTGAAACCATTCCAAAAGGGTCAGAGGAGATGAGGAAGACAAGAAGATGAAGGCATAGTCTTTTTAGGACCACTGAGTCAAATTTGAGGTGTGGCAGGGGCATGGTGAGGGCGGTGCTATGGGAGGGATGGTTTTGGAAGTGGGTGCAACAGATGAGGTGATGCCCAAAGATTGTGATTGGAAACAGAATATTGTAATTAGAAACTGGATATTGTAATTAGATGATAGTACAAAGTTGTAAAAGCCTCTGTAATCGGCGTGTGCAAAATATTCTTGTGTACCATCGGCACCGCAATAAAGAAGTGCTTTTTGCCTTTCAGTACTCCAAAATAGCCCAGAGAATTATTCTCTGATTTTAGGCAACACTTCTCCATGGGACTGAGCAGTGTTGGCCATGGTAGGGCCAGGCTGACCCCCTCAGCACCCCCACGTACCGCGGGCTGTCGCAGTGGCGCACGGACGAGGACACGCCACCGCCGCACGTCCTGCTGCATTCCCCCCAGGATGACCAGGACCCCCAGGCTCCATCCACACCCTCAGGTCGGGTTCCAAAAGGCACACACTCCCTCTTGTAGCACCACTGTGGAGAGAGAGAGAGAGCTCTGAACACCCTGAGCACATGGTCTGACCTCCCAGAGTACTCCCCAACCTCCGTCGGACATGGCAGACAGTTCAGGGCTGGGATGCAATTTGATCCTGGGAAATCTGGACTTGGAGCTGCACACACCTTGGAGCCAAGTTTCAGAATCACAGAATCGCAGAAACTTCTGAGTTTAAATATTATTATTTAAATATATAATATTTAATATATATTATTTTATAATGTTCCGGAAGGGATCATCAGATCCAACTCTTATGTGAATGGTCTGTACAGGGACTGAACCCACCACGTTGAAGTTATTTAGCACCATTCTCTGACCAGCTGAGCTCTCCATGGCACAGGGCACTCACCTCTCCCTGGGCACCCTCTCCTCCAAGTCACATTGTCACCAGCTCTGTACAGTGTACTTGGGGTTTGCAGGGGTGCTGGAACCAGTGTCCCCACTCCTAGGCCCCGGGGCACCATCCCATGGGACAGGCAGCCACAGACAAGGGGGTCACATCCCCACCTCTGTGGGGTGGTGAAGCACTGGCACAGGTTGCCCAGAGAAGCTGTGGCTGCCCCATCCCTGGAAGTCTCCAAGGCCAGGTTGGATGGGTCTTGGAGCAACCTGGGTAGTGGAAGGTGTCCCTGCCCATGGCAGGGGGTGGAACTGGATAAGCTTTAAGGTTCCTTCTAACCCAAAGCATTTTGGGATTCTCCTCTAAAAGGGTCCTGGGTCAATCAGGGTGACCAGTGTTGTGAGCAGGGACACCTAAGAGCACACACCCCACTGCCTACAAAAGCTCATGGCAGTAATTCCCAGGTGGGAGTTGGACTGGAGCTGCTGCTGCTGGGCAGAGCCAAGATCCCTGGGGGACATGGACACCTCCACTTCCAGCTGCTCTCTCCCAGGACAGAGTGAGCTTTGTGTGCACTGGGCTCTCAAGTTGTGGTTAATGTGTTAAAACAACCTGACCTGCAAAGGGCCCAGGTTAAAATAACGTTTAAATTGCAATTTGTTGTTACTGAGGATCCTTAAAGAACCTGCCTGTCCCCGTCCTACTGGGAGACAGATGCTCATGGAAACTTGCCTAGGAAGCATTTCCCTCGGCCCTGGAAATCGTCCCACACCCCCTGGAGTCCCCAGTGATGGGAGGAGTGGGACGGTGCCAGAGGAGTGGGACGGTGCCAGAGCCGCTGCCATTCCCCTGGCACGGAGCCCACACTGTGCCTTGGGGGCTGAGATAATCCCAGGAAGGAAGAAACTGCTGTGTGCTCCTTCCAGGGGCTGATAACCCACCCTGGAGCTGCTGGCACAGCCTCTCCCGGCTCCCTCTGAGCCAAGATCTCCACGGGCAGCCCAGCCAGCCAGAAAAAATGCCTCCCAGAATGTGCAGGAGAGACCTCCTACACACCAGCAGCTCTGCAAAGGAGGATCCCAGGTGGAGGAGATGCTCTGCAGGCACAGCCTGACCAGTTCCCTGCTCCAGACCAGAGGGACTGGGGCTCCTTCTTCTGCAGGCAGGGCCCAGGAGTTCACCAGCCCCTGCAAACCCCCAGGCACTCAGGGATCCTGAGAGCACCAGTGATGGGTCCCTTCCAACTCAGCACAGTCTATGATTCTGTGAGCCAGTGATGGGCTCTGTCCTTGCTCCAGGAGCAGATCCCAGCTCCCTCTCCTGTGGAAAACATGGACTTGTGCAGGCTGAGAGACCAGATGTGAGTAGGGGGCACGTGGGGAGAGAGGATATGTAAAGAAAAGCATCCTCACAGGGTACACTGACCATAACCTGGGTGATAAGTGATGGATTAATGGAAATTAAAACAAAAATACAAAGGAAAAGCAAACCAGGCAGGGAAGGAACCAGCAGGATGCTGAACCTGCCAGGCTGCTGGGGCACCTCGAGGGCAGCAGGATCCAGACCTGAAGTCACTCTCTGTGGGTTCTGGGTAAGGTGGAGCCAAACAACCACAGGAGATCAGTTAATAAAAAAAACAAAACAGGGAGAATTTTGGAGGAGGAAACAACAGAGGTCTGGGATGTGGGCACAGCCACCATCCAGCAGAACTTGTCTCAGCCTTCCCCCCTCACTGCTTCCCCAGTTGGGTGTCAGAGCACAGGAACTCAATCTCTCCTTTAATCTTGCATTCCTGAAATACCTTAAATACCCTGATCCTTCCCTCTGCTCTTCCCAGGAGAAAGGGAGAAGCTAGGAAAGACCTTGGAGAGCTGCTCCAGCCAAGGGCTGAGGTCTGGAGGCCACCAGCCAGGAGCTCCAGCAATGCAGAAACTTAACACAAAGGTCCATCTTCTTCCACCCAAGGATATCAAATCACTTCCAAAATATGAATTAATACAAAAGGAAAAGAAGCAGCCCAGGAAGGGAACTGAGTCAATCACTGGGAATAGCTCCTGTGAGTTCTGGGGGGCTGTGTCTGCTTCACTTCTCTCAAAGCTTTTGAAGAACCCTGGTTATAAAACAACTTGTAAGTGGGTGGAAAAGGGAGATTTAAAAGTGGGAAAAGCTGGTAAAAAGAGATGACTAGGAAGAAAAAAATGCCATTGTCTCTGGTGAGTGTGCAGTAGGAGGGTGTCCAGCCCCAGGAGCTGTCTGCTCCTCTCTGACCTAATTTTCAGAGAAATGTTCACAAAGAATAATGAATTTGTCAAAGACATCCTTGTTCCTGCACATCAGCTTCTCCACCTTCTTAAGGATTTGAAAATTTTCTCGAATTTCTCAGGAATTATAAAACACATCCATCGAATTGGGAATGTCCCAGCCCTGATTCTCTATTGTCCCAACCATTATTCACTTTGTAAAGGCTCTTTGTCTTAGCAGTGCTACCCATTTGCTTTATACTGGTGCAAATGGGTGTAGGAGGAGCAGAGAATGAAGTTCTATGAGCAGTCAAGTCAAAATTCAAGTTCAAAAATATATGGTCAGGAAAAATCCTGCCCTTCTCTCTCAGTTGAGTGTGAAAAACAAAGGTTTCATCATATTTAGCCAGTTTTTCACAAGTTCCTCTGAAAACATGTTACAAACCCATTGTCCCTCCTGGGAGAACTGGGGGAAAAATCCCTTTTTTCTCAGGGCTGCCAGGAGATCCTAGCAGACCTGAAGACAAGATGTTCATTTAAGGAATATGGTGTTGTTTGAGGTCACTTTACTGTGCCTCAAGAGAGACCAAGAAGCTGCTGGAGCAGGGATTTCATATTCCATATTCCAGTATTGCACATATTCCATGGTCCAGCCCTACCCAAGCTGAACTGTCCTTCGGGGTGATTACGGGTCCCTGGGCTCCATGGCCCATCCCAGCCTCCCTCCATGGCAGCGGGGAGGGCAGGGATGGCTCCAGACTGGGAGGCAGGGTCGGACAGGCTGGTGGGTGCTCTTAAATCAACTCCTCACTCCCCAGTGCAAACAATAATCCCAGTTACTGCTGGGAGAGGATTCAACCACTCCCTGTCAACTCTCTGCAGTGCCCTGGGCTGCCTTACCCCCTTCTCAATGGTGTTGGTTTGGCAGATGGTCCCCTCAGCAGCGGGGATGCTGTTGGTTATGCAGCGGTTGCTCTTACTCAGGCACCATAACTCACTGCAGACTTCCTGGAAAGACAGAGATTTTGGGGGAGAGGGGGGGAGAGGGAGGAGGGAAGAGACAAAGAAACAAAACCAAGGTTAGGATTCGCTTGTGCCAGGGCCTGCAAGGCTGGTACAGCAGCACCTCAGTGTGCTTGGGAGGCACCAGCTGGGCTGGGACACAGGACACAAGTGTTTTCAGCTTAGTGGGGGTAAAAGGAGACCAAATCCTGCCCCAGGGACCCTGACTGCTCACCCCCTTCTCTAGACTAATCTTAAACACTTCTCCCAGGCCTGGGATTCTCTGGATGTGGAAGTTCACTGAGCTCAGGTGCCAGAGCCAACTCCCCAACCAGCCCAAACCTGCTCCATGTGGCACAAAGGGCACCTCTCCTTGGACCAGGGAGGTCTGAGCTAATCCCACCATCCTGACTCCCTCCCCAGGGGAGACACCTAAAATCCACAGCTGAGTTTTCTGCCTGCTCATATTCCTTATGAAATAACTTATGGAAAACTTGCTGCTTTGCAGGGAACAGCTTACCATGACTTAGGTTATACCTGGAAGTGTTAACAGGTTCACACTCTCACTGAGGGAAACTGTCTCAAGGTGTAAAAGCAAAGCCCAGACAGCCACAGAGATGAGGAATATTCCCAGTTTTGGGTCTGTGCAATGGAGGATGAGCACAAGGGCCCCATTCCCAGCACCTGCCCTGTTCCATATGGACCTAGATCTGCCTCTGCAGGAATGTAGGACTCTCTGGGAGCATCAACATGGCACATCTGTCACCTCCCACTGCAGCTCACAGTGTAAGCACCTCCACCATCTCCAGCCAGTCCAGCAGTCCCAAAGGGAAGACTCCTCTGGAAGATTTTCCAGATACTGAGCCAGCCCTTAAGCAGCTTCAGAATTGGGCACTTCTGCTCTTGGTCTCTGCTTGGTGCAGTTGGGTCCAATGAGTGACACTGGGCTGAGGACTCCAGGTCTTTCCAGGAGATTTCCTGAGCCACAGATCCTGAGCTTCAGCCCATCCTGATCTCTCAGAGCTTCAGCAAACACAAATCTTCCCTTGGCTGTTCCAGGACCCACCCAAAAGTTAGGTCTGTGTCAGAGACAGCTAAATCAGAAAATTCGGACCCTTTGGACCTGCTGTGTCACTCAACCAGCCAGGCTGGACTTCAACACCTGCAAACTGCAAAACCCAAAATCCAGTTTCCTTCGTATCTTGCCCAGTAACCATCCTGCTCCTATTCCTAATGAAAAAAAACTACGGAAAACTTGCTGCTTTTCAGGGAGCAGCTTGACATGACTTAGGACATGACTTAGGTTTACATGAAATATTAAACAGGTTCACAATATCAATGAAGGAAACTCTGGAGGTCTGACAGCAGAACCTGAACTGCCCCAGCTGCTAGTAATGCACTCCCAGCACTGTCATAGAATCATGGAATCATTAAGGTTGGAAACACCTCTCAGATCATTTAGTTCAACCATTACCTCAGCACTGTCATGGTCACCACTAACCCCTGTCCCCAAGGGCCACATCCACACATTGTTTGAACACTTCCAGGGATGGTGACTCCACCACTGCCCTGGGCAGCCTGTGCCAATGGCTGACCACCTCTTCCATGAAGGAATTTTCCCTAATATCCAATCTAAACCTCCCCTGGCACAACTTGGGGCTGTTCCCTCTCCTCCTGTCCCTTGTTCCCTGGCAGTAGAGCCCGACCCCCCCCAGCTCCCCCCTCCTGTCAGGGGGTTGCAGAGCCAGAAGGTCCCCCCTGAGCCTCCTTTTCTCCAGGCTGAGCCCCCCCAGCTCCCTCAGCTGCTCCTGGTGCTCCAGCCCCTTCCCAGCTCCATTCCCTTCTCTGGACACGCTCCAGCCCCTCAAGGTTTTTTTTGTCATGAGGGCCCCAAAACTGGACCCAGGATTTGAAGTGTGGCTATCAAGGACTAGCGGAGTGCCACAGGGTGACCCTTCCCTCTGTCACCAAGGGCTTCCTGGTGACTTTCCACCTTCAATCACAGAATCATGGGATTGTTTGGGTTGGAAGTGACCTTAAAGATCATCCAGTTCCAACCCCCTGCTGTGGCAGGGACACCTTCTACTAGACCAGGGTGCTCAATGCCTCATCCAGCCCAGCCCTGAATCAGTGACATCTGCTCTCTCTGTCCTTATTATTCCCATTAATCATCCGCTCTCTCTGGCATGGAGGAGGAAGGGAGGTTGTTTATGTGGGCACAGCATGGGTGGACTCACACATTTACCTGGATTTACCCAAGCCCTTGTGCCCTTTGGGTTTGTCCCAAGCCACACTCATGACAGGCTGGGTCATCACAAGGACATTTTGTGCTTTTGTGGTCTTTGTGTATACACAGGAAGTGTCCACCCCAGTTAAAAATCAGCTGGGACACAGGCATGTAAACGTGGGAAGCTTCCATTCCCTGCCTCTGGCTCCGCTCAGGAGGGGCACAAACCCCAGCTGGTATCACCTGACATCAGATACCACGACCATGTTATTTGGACCCAGCCTTTTCCTGCTGCATCTGCCTCATATCCAATAGGCTTTGGGCCTGGGAGAGCCAAACTTTGCTCTTTGTTCACCAGGATGAGCTGGTGAGACCACCAGGAGGTGGTTTAGTGTTTAACCATAGATAGATGAACGTTCAAAGTGATGACCTGGTTCACCTCAATGGCAGAGCTGGGCTTGTGCTTACATGGTTTTAAGAGAAGCTAAATCCTGGACTGATATGTTTCCTCCTTCACAGCTTTCCAGGGCTTGGACTGGGGTGGGTGCACATGGAATCATGGAAACATTAAGGTTGGAAAAAACTTCCAAGGTCATTGAGTCTAACCTGTGACTGATCTCCACCTTGGCTAAATCAGAGCACTGAGTCCCATGTCCTTGAACTCCTCCAAGGATGGTGACTCCACCACCTCCCTGAGTAGCCCCTTCCAATGCCTAATTACCCTTTCCATGAAAAAATATGTATCCATTAGACAACACTGCTGCCTGTGCTTTCTCTAGAGGAACATGGATGTGTTAAGGAGCTCAATCAGCCCTTCAGCACAGACACTTCCCCTCATCACTCTGCTCAGACAGTTGCCAGCCTTCAGTAGGTTAAGAACAACAAAATGTTAGGCTGAGATCCAAGAAGACTCCTTTCTCCTGGAACACCCTTTCCTTTCAGTGGTTTGCTGGGTCCAAAGACCAGGGGCTACCAGGGGAGGCTTAGATGTGCAGCTGTACCTACAAATGTACCTACAGCATATTGCTCCACCTCACCTGGAAGAAAGATGGTTCTCCTCCTAAGTTTGTAGGAGCACACTGAGCAGCACAATGACTTCTAGCAAGGACTATGGAGAATATGTCTGTGAACAGAGTCTGGATGAGGAGAACACAGCTTGGCCTGGGGACCAGCAGTAGCCAAGGCACCAGGCAGAGGCAAGACACCTCTTCCCATTGATTAACCTGACCAAAATAGAGCTGGGCTCAACCTTTGTGGACGGGAAACCATCTCTGTCCTCTCAGAGGGAAGCAAGTCAACGAGCTCACAGAGAACATGCCAGTTTGAGGCAGGACAGCAAAGTGATGGGGCTGCAGAGGAACAGCCCCACATCCCTTTGTCCTTGTCCCCCCATCCTCCACCCCCTGGGAACCGATAGTAAAGCAGGAAGGCTCTCTACCCCGTATTTACACTGGCGAGATTTAACTCCGTACTGGAAGCGGCACTGCTCGTCTGCATCGTAGGCCTGGCCTGGAGCCACTGTGGGGTACACAAAGTCTTGCTTGGGAGGAGCGTTGTTCAGGCACAGTCCCATCCCAGAGCTGGAAACAAGAGAGGAGAATCAGAGCTCAGAAAGGCTCGTGGGAGGGAGGGCATTGAGGTGGAGGATCAGCAGTGCAACTCCCTGCTCTGCACAGAGCTGAGCCTGGGGGGATAAACCTGGGTCTCCTCTGGGCAGAACCACTGCTGAGAAAGTGCTCTGGAATCCTTCTACCTGTGTGCTCTGGGCTGGGAAGCACATGCTGGTTCCTAGGGAACTCTGAAGTGTTCGTCTGAGGGTTCATAGAATCACAGAATACCCAGAGTTGGAAGGGACCCACAGGGATCATTCAGTCCAACTCCTGGCCCAGGACACCCCAACAATCCCACCCTGTCCCTCAGAGCGTTGTCCAAACCCTCCTGGAGCTCTGGCAGCCTTGGGGCCGTGCCCACTGCCCTGGGGAGCCTGGGCAGTGCCCCAGCACCCTCTGGGGGAAGAACCTTTCCCTGAGATCCATCCCAACCCCCCTGGCATGGCTCCTGCTGTTCTGCAGGGTATCACCAGCCCCTGGCTGTCCCTGCGGGTTCTGGGGCCAGCAGGGCAGGTCTGTGCCCAGGACTCTCATGTGGGCAGTGGGTGGGAAGAGGGGGCTGCCCTCTGCTCAACTGAGCCCCAGCTCAGAGCAACTGGAGATGCCCGTGCCTCAAGCCTGACTTTCTACTCACCAGAGCTTTGTAGAAGCATCCAAATTTTGCAAGGAACACGCCTTTCCCTCCCCCTTCCTTGCTGTTCTCTGAGCTCTCCCTAAATCCAAGCCCCTGTCACCACCCCCCAGCCCCAAATTCTGGGGTCTTGCCCACACTATGTCCTGGTGGAGGCTCCCTGGGGTGGCCAGTACAGACCTCAGAGGGACCCAACATGAACTCTTTGTCCTCTGCCAGCCCTGTTGAGGCCTCGGGTCACCAGAGGACAGGGCAGCCTTTCCCAGGCTGTCCGTGCCTCGTGCCTGGCTGGGGGGAATGTTCAGGGCTCACTGAGGGGGACAGGTTTTGCTGTGGCCAAACCTCAGCTGCCAGATGTGGGATTTGGGGATGAGCCATGGGGTTTGGCCAAGCTTTGCAGGACAGTGGGGCAGGTGAAGCCCCTTGGGAGGAGACTTTATTGCTCCTCTCACTGTATTCCAACTGCAGCATCACTGGCTGAAGTCTGATATTCAGACTTCGTGGGGGCTTCCCTCCACACTGACCCCCTCCACACGTGCTTCTTCCAGTCATCACTCAAATCCTATCCAGTCCTTTTATTACACAGTGCCTGTATCCTACCAAAATCCTCACCCAAGTTGATCCTGACTGGTTGTTTTGTGACAGAAACCTGGGAGCTGCTAGAACCCTGGATAAGCAGCTCTTTCAGGCTGCAGAGATGTGACTTAGGCATGGTGACAATATTGAAATTTGGGACTTAGGACCCTAAATCACAGATTCATAGAAAGGTTTAGGTTGGGAGGGACCTTAAAACTTGGAAGGGACACCTTCCACTAGCCCAGGTTGCTCCAAGCTCTCTCCAACCTGGTCTTGGACACTTCCAGGGATGGGGCAGCCACAGCTTCTCTGAGCAACCTGTGCCAGGGCCTCACCACCCTCACAGAGAAGAACTTCCTCCTAATATCTAATCTAAACCTACTCTCTTTTAGTTTGAATCTATCCCCTCTTGTCCTGTCCCTTCTCTTAAATCCTGAAGGTGCTTTGGAAAAAAAACCACAACAAAACCTTTCTCCTACTTTGCTCGTTCCCACTGGAAACTCTCCTCCCCAGTGCCTGGAGGGTGTGCACACCACACAGACCCAGTCCTGACTCCAAACCCTCCTTCCCCACCACACCAACCCTTCCCTGCAATCCCTAGCTGAACTTCAGAACCATCCAAATGCCTCCAGGAGCTACTGATCTACTTGTGGGTGTGGGGAACCTAAATAAAGGTCATAACAGGGGTCAGAGCTTCATCAGGCAAGAAAAACATGGGAATGTCTAAAGGAAGGAAGGAGAGCACATGCCTCTTGGGGTAGGATGAGGTGCTGGGAGACAAGACAGAAGGGCTGGGTGCTTTGGGGGCTTTTCTTGGGTTTTACCCCCTCCACAGGTGACTGTAGGAGGTTGGAGGCGTGTAGTGGCTGCGAGGTGGGAGGAAGGGCAGGGTGAGGTGGGTTCCTTACTCCAGGAAGCTGGTGATGTAATCTCTGCTGCACGTGGACCACACGAACGGGTTGGTCTTCATGGTGATGTGAGCAGCCATGAGCTTGGCTGTCTCCTGCCCACGGGAGCCACAGCTGTTGCCAACCCCATCGTGGTTCATGCCAAACCTGGGAAGCACCACCAAGGCAGAGAGAGGTGATCAGCTGCTGTGTTTTCAATACATCTGGGTCATCCATAGGAAGGGTTTTCAGCTCCTCTTGGCAGGAAAAACCCGAGGGGGGCTCTTCCCTGTGCCAGCTGCTCGCAGGGCCTGTCCTGGCACAGTACTCACGTGTGGCCAATCTCGTGGGCAATGGTGAAGGCCGTGGCCAGGCCGATGTCCTCGTTGATGCTGCAGCTCCGCTCCCGCTCGCACATCCCGCCCACGGGGGCCAGGCCTGGGGAAGGCAGATAGGGCTGTCACACAGAGCCACCACAGAGCATCTGCAGGGGACAGGGGAGGAGTGTGGGGGCTCTCACTAATGCTCAGCACAGCCTGCTGGCAGTGACCACTTCCTTCCCACTGGGCTTTGGGATGGACTCATGGCTCCTATGGGCTCTGGGTATGTGGTGGCTCAGTACTGTCAGCTAAATTAACACTGACAGGCTCAGAAATGCTGAGAATGGATCAAAATCCTCTGAATTTTATATCCAAATCCCAAACTGTGCACAGAGTGGAGCAGTCCTTGTCTAAACACTGGTGGGGGAACCTGGGAATGGCTGTACAAGCACTTAGGAATCCAAACTCAGGCAGGGCAGCCTGGACAGAGTAAGACAAGATCCAACCCTAGTTCTGGCTGACACCCACCAGGATCAGGAATCCAGCCTGACTCAGTCTGGAGGGCTGGATCATCAGAACTGCCCCCCAAGTAGTGGAATAGTGCAATTCCCCTGAATAGTGGAAACAGATTCTCCCAACCCTCTGCCCATGGACCAGCACAGGCTATGCCCTCTCCATTGGGCCAGGGAAGGATCTGACTCTGTTCATGGAATGAACTGAGCCATCACAGCACCTCCAGTCTCACCTCCCTCTCAGGCTCCTCATCTGCAGTTGCATCAGGTCAGAGATCCACCAAGTTTTCCCTTCTCACTGCAGTGATTCAGAGCAGTAATCCCTCCCTGACTGCTCAGTCTAGACCAGGGTAAGATAAATTAGGAGCTGCAGCCAGAGAAAGCTGCAGGGTCTGTCTGTGTCTTGCCATTTCAATAAAGAACTCCCTTTATAGTCATCACAAAAAAGGCTTATTTCTCTCTGCTAAGCCAGGAATACTCCACTAGGCCATGGACCAGCCCTAGATGCGAGTGGTTCTTAATCATCAGGTTGGACCTGACCCAGGCATATAACAGAGAAGTGTTCCAGAGCCCATCTGTCCTCTGGGTTGCTGTTTTTAGTGTTTACAGAAGTGAGGAGGCCGAAAACCACTGGGCTGTTCCTGGCTCTGCTGCTGGTCCTTGTGGTACTGTTGGGCAAGTGTTGCCCCTTGGCCTGTTCCCTGGGAAAGGGGGTGGCACAGCCCACCCTCACCATGCCCCCAAAGTTCTCTGTGCTGGTGAAAAGTGCTGCTGAAGGGGTGGCAAAATTCTACCTACCCAGGGTGCCACAGGGTTTGTTCTTGTAGATGCAAATGTCATATCTGCAAAGAAGAGGAGGCAGAGTTAAATATGCTTCTAATTTAGGTGCCTCCAAAGCAGCACATCCCCATTTTACCCATGTGGTCACACCCAAAACACTTCAAACCAGCCCATGGCTCATGGAACACTTCTGGAATGGAAAGTACCAGTGGCAGCAGGTAAGATGCCTCTGATCTGTGTTGTCCAACACTCACTTTCCCCAGGCTGAGATTCACTGTGGGTTTTCAGTGACATCTCCTGTCCTTTAACTATGGGCAGTGCTGAGCTGGGGCAGAGGTTTGGTTTGGATGAAATGTGGTGGTAGGACATGTCCAGAGAAGGGAAGGGGGCTGGGGAAGGGGCTGGAGCAGCAGGAGCAGCTGAGGGAGCTGGGGGGGCTCAGCCTGGAGAAAAGGAGGCTCAGGGGGGACCTTCTGGCTCTGCAACTCCCTGACAGGAGGGGAGAGCTGGGGGGTTCAGGTTCTGCTCCCAGGGAACAGGACAGGAGGAAATGGCCTCAAGTTGCTCCAGGGAAGGTTTAGATCAGATATTATGAAAAATTGCTTCATGGGAAGGGTGGTCAGCCATTGGTACAGACTGCCCAGGGCAGTGGTGGAGTCACCATCCCTGGAATTGCCCAAAAAACCAGCAGATGTGGCACTTCATGATATGGTTTCATGGGCATGGGAGGATTCAGTCAAAGGTTGGACTTCATGATCTTGGAGGTCTTTTCCAACCTTAATGATCCTATAAATCAGCAGGGACAATGCTAATCCAGACTTAGAGTTCTTTGGGTTCGGGAGGGAGGTCCAGCTCTGCTCCATGTGCACTCCTGGAAGGCATCAGGCACAGGGATGTTCCCCAGCAGGGCAGGGTGGGAGAGGGGCAGTTTCTGGTCTGGAAACTCAGGTCCCTTGCAGTAAATTGCATTAATCAAACAGAGAATCACAGAATCCCAGAATAGTTTGGGTTGGAAGGGACCTTAAAGATCATCTCGTTCCACCCCCTGCCATGGGCAAGGACATCTTCTACAAGTCCAGGTCGCTCCAAGCCCCATCCAACCTGGCCTTGGACACTGCCAGGGTTTTAATTCTGATTTTTTTTAAAAAAACTAAGGAAAACATTTCAGTTTGAAAACATGTTCCATTTCAAAATCCACTGTGGTTTCATGAAAATGCTCAAGTGATTTTTTTATATATATATATATTTTTTTTTTCAGTTTAGTTCTTTACTGAGAATTTTCCCAACAAATTCAGTAAAGGTTGATTCAAGGTGACTCTTCCCTCTGTTCCTGGCCTCCACTTCCAGCCATTGCATCAAGGAACCCACTGTCTGCACATCATTAGCTGGATACAAGGAAGAGCTATAACAAGGAGAGCAAAAATCTCCTTCAAATGGAAATGCAGCACCCTCACAATAGGATGTGGTGGCAGCTCCAAAAGAGACCAGTTTGGGGTTAGACAGTGAATATTATCATTTAATTGCAGAGGTAAACCACATGCCCCACCTGCCTCTTTCCAGAGGCCAACACTTTCTCGAGAAGGAGAGACACCCCAGACTTGGTTTAGTAAAGCCAGGGCTGAAAGGGGCCAGGCTAATGCTGAGATCTGAGCAGGGTGGGCAGGAGGGGGCACAAGTTGGGGTGTTACACTGAGGATGCTGAGAGGATGACAGGGACAGTGGAAGGAACATTGGAGCACCTGGAAGGACAGAGGATGCTGAAGGGAGAGCTGGAAGGACGGAGGGGACAAAGGGCACCAAGTGGCCTCTCTCAGAGGTGCTGCTGTTGTGTCCAGGACTGTCTGTCCAGTGCCCACACAAACCCTGCTTGGGCAGAGAGGAAACATCCTGGAAAGGCCAAAAGCAAACCCAAAACACAAAAGTGTTTGTGCCAGTGTGGGTTTGGGGACACCCCCGTGGTGTTGGGACCATCTGACACTGCTCACCCCAGTGACCCCAAGGGATGAGAGTAGAGACTGAGCAAGCGCCAGCCCATGATGGGTTAATATGACACATTCCTGGTGATGCTCCTGTTCCTTTGGCTCTCTGGAAGTGTCCAAACCTCTCACCCTCAGCAGTGGAAAACATTTGTTGCTCTGTTTTGAGCAAATACTGTTAAAGCCCTTTGGAGGCTCAGGTTTCATGTCCCTGCAAGAGAAAAAAGCCTGGAGCTCAGCAAGATGTTATCAGAGACAGAGAATTTATTAGGGATGTGATGGTGCTGTCCCAGCCCAGCCACTCGCTGGGGTTGGCTCAAACATCTGGTGGGAGGATGAAAAACTCGGAGCCGGGGTTTGCATCCCACCTGTGGTGGGAAGGAGGAAAAAGTGGAGCTGCAGCCCCGGGAAAGGGAAATTCTGCAGCCCAGGGGTCCTTTTCTTGCTCCTCTGCTGATGCTTGTGGGTTCTCATCCCATGAGCTCCCCAGGAGGGATGTTCCAGGTTCCCACTGCCACCGGGAACTGGAGTAGGAGAGCAGCACGTGGACAAGGAAACCGGCTCCCACTTGGAGGCTCCCCTCTGCAGCACTTACATTTCATGACTTTCTTCCACTCCACAAGAGAGGAGGAGAAACGGCACAAACAAACCTTGGGCTTGCCTTTGGCCTCTCCCCAGGATGCTTCCCCTCTGCCCAAGCAGGGTTTGTGTGGACACTGGACAGTCCTGGACACAGCAGCAACACCTCAAAGAGCAGCCTCACAGTGCCCTTTTCCCCTCCATCACAGAATCAGCTGGGTTGGAAGGGACCTTCGAGATCATCAACTCCAACCCTTGATCCAACACTGCTGCGGTTGCCAGACCATGGCACTGAGTGCCACATCCAGTTTTATCTTAAAAAACCTCCAGGGACAGAGAAAAAACCTCCAGGGACTCCTTCCAGCCCTCCCTTCAGTATCTTGTCCTTTCAGATGCTCTGCTCCTCCTTCTACTGTCCCTGTTATCATCTCTTCATCTTCCCTCCTTCTGACCATCCATCCGTCCTTCCAGCTGTCCCTCCTGCCATCCTCTGCTGCTTCAAGCTCAAGCCCCCATCTGTCCTGATGGGGGGCTATTTGTTCTTCACTTGTTCTTCACATGTCCTTCACCACATGAAGGTTCAGACTCCCTTCTTGCAGCTCTCGAGGTCTAGTCCAGCATCCAAGTCATGTTGCTGACCTCAGCTGCTGTTCCAGGAGCACAGGGACACAGGCAGAAGTCCTGAGGGAGTTGGAATGAAGTAACTACTCCAAGGATGTCCACTGAGGAGAGAGTTCAGCCCTACATGTATTCATCTAAAATGAGATGAGCCAAATCCTGCACTGGCTGGAGCACTGTCACTGTCACAATGCTCAGGTCCCACTTGGATCCTCTTCACCCTCTACAGCAGAGGCAGACAGGGCTCTCCAGGATACCCAGTGCTCCACAACTCCAGGATGGGCTCTGGTGGTACCCAACAGCCCCATGCCATTGCCTTCTGGTGTGCAAATGCCCGTGGCTGCAAACTAAGCTCCTTGAGAGCCCAACAAAGACCGAGGGAAGATGCTGGAGGATGAGAACTGACTGAAGTGGAAGATGATAGCTGTGTGAACTGCAATAATCCACATCCCTCTGAGGGAATTGGCACATGGCCAGACTGAAGGATGGCCACTGCCAGGCCATTCGTGGGTTATGGAAGCCTTGGATGATCCATTTGGACAGAGGCAGAGGACAGATACATGCCCAGAGGACAGACAGATGCCCAGAGGACAGACAGATGCCCAGAGGACAACCCCAGAGAGGACAACATGAAGGACAACCCTGCTGGGTGTGGGCTTGGGCTCAGCCTCACCTGGTGATCAGCACTGCAGTGTCGTGGTTGGCTATGCCGTTCTCAGGGATAGCATTCCCATTGCCATTCCTGTTCACTATGGATTTCTGCCACTTGCAGAAGCTGTCCAGGGATTTCCCGGCATGATGGTTGATCTCCAGTGTGGGCTGGAATGGAAGCAACATGACAGCGTGTTCCCAGGAGAGCTCTGATGTGAAGGCACTGCCTATTCCACGCCAGCAGAGCACTGACACCAGTCTAGATGCCCCCACTTTACACAGAAAGCAGGCAAAATGTGACTTTAAGAGGACTAAAGCTACCTAAACTTCCCTAAAGTCGCCTTATCATAGAAAAAATCCTCAGAGTCTCTGAGGTCTCCTCAGCCCATGGCCTGAACCCAGTCCCCAGGTGCCTTTAGGAGGATGTGGAGCAGCCAACAGGCTGCACAGGGGAGGTTTCCTGGAGGTGAAATCCAAGGGGAACACACAGACCCACAAAGAAAGTGCAGACATGTGATGGAAATGGCCCAGCAAAGCTCAGCTTACCTGGTCCTCAGTGAGGAGAATTAGCCTGGTCACCAGGATGTTGACAATATTGCCCAGACTCGAGTCCTGGAAAAGTTTGGCAACCTGACCTCCAAGAAACAAGAAAAGAGGAGTCTTAAAAATGAGCTCTCTGGCTGGGTGGCACTGGAATCAGGGGGTGAGCCCTCAGTTGGGCCCTGTGGGTAGAATCAGGGCTGTGGGATCTGAACAAAAACTCCCCTTTGGCAGTTAGGGAAAAGCCTTAATTCCCACAGACTTCACAACCAGGCTTGAAAAAACAAGGGAGAGACCTTGGTGTCTCCTTCTGGGGACACTCAGCAGGGAAGATGATCCCCCAGCACTTGCTCCTTGCCTGGAGCTCAGGAGGGGAAGCCCCACGACCATGGAATCGCTCAGCCCCAAGGATGAAGCTCTGCTGAGGGAAAGGCACAGCATCTCTGAGAAATCTGCCAGCACACGGTTGGTGTGTCAGAGCAGATGAAACAGTTAGAACCGCTATTGTTTTAAAATCTGGCGTCTGCTTTAGAAATGCAAACAGAGCGAGCCATGAAAGGAGATCCTGTGGAGGACAGGACAAAGGGCCATCACAGAGGGGCTTTCAGAGGATTGATGGATAATTTCCAAGCCCATCTCACCTCACAGGAGGATTCAGCGTGGCCAATTCAGGCTGTTAATGCAGCCAGCCTGGTATCCTGCCACCAGCAATGACCCAAGCCCAGGGGCACGGGCGGTGTGGTGTGGAAGAAGGAGGGTGTTTCTGCCGACCCCTCACGCTGCTCAGCCCCCAGGCGTGAGAGCTCACTGTCCTTATGCTTTCCCATGTGTTTCTCAGCTTGGCTGGCCCTATTTGCAATGCTAATTTGAGATGAGAGATGCTGTTCAAAGAAAGGCCTTTGTTCTCCCAGCCCAGATCTGGCCTGTGGTGAGCTCAGACAGGCCAGAGTTTGCCTCTCCTGTGGTGCCTCTCCTTTACAACAGAGGCCCTGCAGGCTCTGGGGCACCACTGCTCATCTGCAGCAGCAGCATGTCAGGATTTTTGACCCAAAACTGTTGCTCTGAGCACGAGGAGAAGCCGCTGTCCTCCTTGAACAGATCTGATTCCCCCACTGCGTTCTCACCCCACTTTTCTTGCAGGAAAAACACACAGCACCCTCTGCCAAGCCCAGACATTGGGGGTGATGAACAGGAGTCATTGCTGGGTGTGTGTCTGAGTCCCCCTCACGTTCCTGGTGTGGTTATAACACTTACAATATTCATGATGGCCAGGATGTACTGCTCTATGTCCCTCCTGCCGTGGTACCCCACCATCATCTTGTCAGCCACCACCAGGGTCTCCACGTAGCGCTCGGTGCTCACGGATCTCTTGAGGGGCAGCTGCCCCCGCTGGCTGTGGTTGCCCGCTGGCTTCAGAGGGGAGGGTTTCAGTGTCCTCAGCCACCAGTGCCTCCCCTTCCAGGGCTTCTCATCTGAGGAGGGAAAGAGATGTTCCTGTTGCCCTCCAGCAGCAACTCGGCAGCTCACAGAGGTCTGGGATGTGCAGCATGAGGGGAGAGGAAAGACCATTGTGGGGCTCTTCGTGTGGACCCAGCAAATGCCCCACTGCAGCCCAGGGCTGTCCCCGTGCTCCTGCCAGCCCTGTTGGCACCACACGCACCCTCCTGCCTCCTCCTGCCCCCTTCTGCCCCCTCCTGCTTCCAGGGAGTGTGTGCCCATCCCACCATATCCCCACACACATCCATGTGCCCAGCCCTGCCCTCACCTCTGTCCCAGGTTGGATTTAGAGGCTGCACAGATATAACCTGAAAATAAAGCCACTACAGATCATTTCCTCTTTCCTTTTCCTGCCGGGACCTCAATTTAGGACTTAGCTTTTCCTCCACAGAAATGGCTGCAGCCTCCAAAGCAGCAGCAGCAGATTTGTAGGACTTTGCTTCAGACTCCAAGTGCTGCTGACCTGACCCTAGGGAGGGTTCCGTAGGATCATAAGCTCCAATCCCTCAGCCTGGAGACCACCACAGGGCAGAAGAGCTGACTGGGAGACCACAGCCACCCTCCGACCCTGCCAGGATCCCCCTCCTCTGCTCTAATGCTGGATCATCAAACATCTACCAGACTGGGAAGACGGGCAGATCACAGGCAACCCCACAACCTGCCAGCTCCAGCTCCTCTGGCTCATCCCAGGAGCTCATGGGGGTGCTCAGGTGAGGACAGGTCCAGCCTGGGTGGCTTTGCTGAGCCAGCTGCACTGTGGTTGTTCTGAACTGTGTTTGCCCCATGGCTCCCACTGCACGGACTTTGCTTTCCAAGAAGCAATTAGGAGCAGGCTAAATTTTTTTTTCTGGAAGCTGGGGAATGTGGCACAGAGTCAACAGAAGGGGAGTCTGCTGGCACTTTGTCCCAGCTTTGGGAGCTGGGATGGGAGGAGCTGGGCCAGGGAAATACAGAGTGTCTCCAGAGATGCTGGTGGGTCTGGGGACACTCAGAGCTGCCCAGAGCAGGGTGGCAGTGCCCCCGTGTCTCCAGGTGTCCCACCCCTTCCAGCAGTGACCCCTCATCTGGTTAAGTGTCACCACTGAGGCAGTGAATGAACACCCTGAAGGGACACATAAACCTCCAGGAGCAGCAGGGGAGAGCTCTGCTCTGTCCCCCCAAACTGATCCACAGAAAGCCATCCAGCCCCTCTGCAGGGATGGCCTCTCATCCTTATAGAGCCAGGGAGTTTACCTCTGTAAACTGAGGGAGAGCCATCCTGTGTACCTGCAACATTTTGGGTAGATGGAGTCTATTCCCAAGGACCAGGGATTTCAGCCACACTCTGGGACACAGATGATGAGAAGCAATTGTGGAGAGGCCAGGACAGACCTGTGAGTCCCTCTGGGAGTCAAAGGTTTGCAGGTATAGAAATGGGGTAGAAGTACAGCTACCATTCCCTGTAAACATCCTCTGTGACCAACCAGGTCCCACATCCCACCCCCAAGGCATCTTTCCACCTGGTCTCCAACAGAAGCAGAGTTATCTCAGCATGGACACAACCTGCAGTGGCTAAAAACCAAAGGCAAGTCTCTGCTGAGCATGTGTAAGCTGTGATTTCTCAATACATGGTAACTTGACCAAATCTGGGAGGATTTTTCTGAGTAAAAATAAGAGGTGGATTTTTCTCTCTTCTATCCCATGATCTATTTACACAATTAAAAGCCCTGCTGTGAAGAGGAGAGCACAAGACCTTTCCAAAGACCAGGCCACCGGAAGTGCTCAGCATGGGTCAAAGTAAACAGAAATCTTTCTTGAATGCAGATGAATTTGGTTCTTTGACACCTAGAGCAGTGTGCACCTTCAAAGCCTGGTCTGACAGGACGTTCCCAGCCTTTTCTGGGATGGCTTGAGGGGGTGTTGGTGGGAACGGGTACCTAGCACTCCACAGGCTGCATCTATGTGGGGGTACTGGAGAGATGATCTCTTGTACACGACGTGGGGGCTGCCCTTGCCCTCTCCCCCCGTGCTGACGTTGGCTCCAGGGCTCAGGGGTTCAATGAAATATTCCTCCTCATCTGCCACGATCACCCCGTGCTGCAGAAGGAAAGAGAGAGAGAGGGAAGGCAATAAAAGAGATGGAGAGAGAACTGGGGGTTGAATTGGTGGCTTCTCATAATGAGCTTTCTGTAAATCAACTCCATAATTTCTGGGGACTGATAAATACTTTGGAGGATGTGAAGGAATCCTTCATTCACACACAAACTCTGAACTGTATGAACATACAGAGCAGAGAAAACCCAGCCAGATGGTCCTGGATGCCTTGAGACATCTGTGTTCACTAAAGTCCTCTGGAAATCACAGCCTTTCCTTGCAAAATTATGAATGAGTTGTTTCTTATTCCACCCACTCAGTCTCATTGAGAGCTGCCTGTGCGATCCTAAATACCATACATTGAAACTGCAGCACAGCTCAGCAGTGAGACCTGCCTCCTGTGCCTTCAGCTTCACCTGAGAACCTTCCAAAGCAGCTCAGGACCATTCCCACCAGCTGGGAACTGGGGCACAGAGCTGCAGAGAAGTGTGAATACTCAGAGGCTTTTGAGAAACACACCAAATCTTTAAAATCCGAAGTCTGATTAAGCAGGGAGGCAACGAGCAGGAGCCACAACCCTCCTCTGCAGCCTGGAACCTGGGTTGTTCACCTTGTACACCTCAGACTGGCCACCTCAGTCAGATGATCTTGTTTCTGCTCCCTTATTTGTTTGGGTTTTTTTATTCTTTGACTGACTGAATTTCAGCTGTGAGCCCAGACTTTGCTCTCTCTGAGTGGAGCCACTTGTGAGACAGTGATGACCAGGCAGGAGCAGATCCCAGTGGGGTGAGCAGCCAAACCCACCAGGTGCTTGCAAGATCTCTCCTCTGCAGCCAGTCCCATCCTCACAGCAAGATTTCCCCTTACCTGAAAGGTCTGAGCAACCAAAAAAGTTTCTGGAAGCACAACATGAGCTCTATCACTGTAACAACTCCTGAATCTCCCAATAACTCCAAGGAAGGTGGTTGTGCCACCAGCTGAACTTCACCACCAAGCAACCAAGGCACAGAAATACACCTGGCATGGTTCAGGCACGATCCCAAACGTCCAAGACCCATGTTACCTGGCTGTCCTCCCACTCCCTGTGTGCAAGCAGAGGTGGGGAATGGTCATCCCTGTGTGCAGAGACACCCCTGCCCTGCCACCAGCTCAGCGCTGGTGCTGTCCTTTGGATGTCACAGCACTTTGGATGTCACAGCACTTTAAAATCTCCCTCTGTGCCCAGGGAACAGGAGCCCTGCTCTGCCAGGACTGGTGTGGCCTCCCCTGCAATACTAGGGCAGTTTGGGGGGACACAATATAAGAAAGATCTGAAGCCATTAGAGGGTGTCCAAATGAGGCCACAAGGATGGGGAAGGGCCTTGATTTGCAGCCATGTCAGGACACTGAGGGCACTTGGTGTGTTCAGCTGGACAAGAGGAGACTGAGGGGAGACCTCAGTGCAGTTCCAACTGCCGGGGCAGGGGCAGAGGAGGGGCAGGGACTGAGCTCTGCTCTGGGGGGATCAGGGACAGCACCCAGGGAATGGCTGGAGCTGTGTCAGGGCAGGCTCAGGTTGGATCTCAGGAAAAGGTTCTTCCCCCAGAGGCTGGTTGGGCACTGACCAGGCTCCCCAGGGCAGTGGGCACAGCACCAAGGCTGCCAGAGCTTCAGGAGCATTTGGATGATCCTGAGAGGCACAGGGTGGGATTGTTGGGGTGTCTGTGCAGGGCCACAGGTTGGACTGGATGATCCTTGTGGGTCCCTTCCAACTCGGTATATTCTGGGATTCTGTGGCAGAGAGAGGAGAAGTCGGTGTCTGTAAAACCCCTTGAGGCCCTTGAACGGAAGGTCCCACCTGTGTAACAGCACTGTGGAGGGTGTTCTGGGGGAAGCCTCTCTAGGATGGACCCTCCCAGCCCAGCCGGGCTCTGCCCCTCTCCCTCCCTCCCAGAGCTCAACTGGGGCAGTGTGTGCATGGCAAAGCCACCAAACCCCCAGTGCCGGGGGATTTCCTCCTGCCCCAGGCTCTGTTGCTCTTGGCTGGGCTCCACCTTCTCAAACACAAGTGAGGTACTGTGAGGTTACCCTGGCCAGGGCTCCGGCGGAAAGCTGAGTGCCGGCAGCAGAGCCAGCTGGCTGTCGGCTCCGAGGGCCGGGGAGGAGGAGGTCACCACCAGCCTGGGGCAGAGCACCAAGGGGGAAGAGCAATTCCTGCCCCAAACCCATGTCCTGCTGCAAAAGGGATGTTCTGACTTAAACCTGGAGCCTCAAACCACCACCTCCCACCACGAAGCTTGGATATCCTGGGAGGGTGACCCCAAGGACCCAGCTCTGAGGTCCAGATGCTGGACATGACACAGGCCTGGTGAAAGGGGGTGGTGAGAAGTCCTCAGGGAGATCCCTGTGGTTTGTGGGGGAGCTAAACTGGATATCCTGTCCGTGATTCAGCCAGGTCAACTGCAGAGCAAGGATGGTTTGTGTTCTTAGTTATAACCACGGTTCAGAAAAGCACAACCTCACACTGGGATTTGGCTCTTCCAGCTCCTCATACAGACATAGGAGCTGTTTGCCTCAGCAGGGACCATCTCTGCCTTGCTCCAAGCATTTGTGTCCATGCTGGGCCCAGGGGGGGCTCTTCAGGTGAAAACACGATTTCAGCACACACAGGGAAGCTGTGGCTGCCCCATCCCTGGAAGTGTCCAAGGCCAGGTTGGACGGGGCTTGGAGCAACCTGGGCTAGTGGAAGGTGTCCCTGCCCACGGCAGGGGGTGAGACTGGATGAGCTTTAAGGTCTCTTCCAACCCAAACCCTTCTGTGGTCAAAAGTAACCCAAAACAAGTTCTATCTGTGTAAGGACAAAATTTGTTATGGCTTTGTTTTATGTCAAAATCATAAGGGTTGTTGAGAAAATATAAATATATGTGTATAGTAAAGATACTCTGGTGAAGAATAACATTTTATATGTTTATAGATAAGGAACCAACAGCCTCAGTCCCTTAGAGAACACCAGGGAATTGCCTGGGCCTTGACCAGAGTTCTCATGTCTAAACAATGGGAACCAAGGGACAGGACCTGAGGGAATGGCTGGAGCTGTGCCAGGGGGGTTGAGATGGATCTCAGGGAAAGGTTCTTCCCCCAGAGGGTGGTTGGCACTGCCCAGGCTCCCCAGGGCAGTGGGCACGGCCCCAAGGCTGCCAGAGCTCCAGGAACGTTTGGACAATGCTCTGAGGGACAGGAGAGGATTGTTGGGGTGTCCTGAGCAAGGCCAGGGGTTGGACTTTGATGATCCCTGTGTGTCCCTTCCTGCTCAGGATATTCTGTGATTCTGTGAACTTAAGCCTGGGTGACTTCCCCTGAAGCTCAGCCTGAAGCCCAGCCCAGCTCGCCCTCCATGGGAGATGTGTGGGGTGAGCCTCTCTGCCCAAGTGCCCTCAGGCCTATGGTCTAGAAAAACAGTGGGAGCGTGTCTGGATATTGGGAAGACATGCCCAGACACTGGCATCCAAAGCTGATGTGTTGCGAGGTGAGGGTTGTGTCAGAGGTGTTTGAAAACAAAGCAGTTTAGTGGTGCACCCTGCAGACACAGAAATTCCTGAGGGATGTGGGAGTTGGAGGACAGGAGGATGGCTAAGGGCTCATTACCATTTTCTCAGCTTTGTGTTGGACACAATTATCCCTTTCCCTCCTCCTCGTGCACAGCTCACCCCACAACCAGCACCTGGTTCCTGCTTGTGCCCTTTCAACACCACAACTCCCTGGGCAGCTTCAGTGAGCCGGGTCTGCAAACATGGGTCACCTTGTGCAGTCCCTCCTCAACAGCAGGAACACGAACCTGGACTCCTCAGCCACTGGGGACCCTCTTCTGTCCCTGCCCGTCCCCTCCAAAGCAGATGATTCCTGCCTGAAGCTGAGCACGCTGTGGATGAGGGATGGCACAAGTGAATCAGCTGTTACTGAGCAACCAGAGCTCTACCAAAGGTCTCTGGTGTAAGCACGGCTCCCTCTCTGCCACCTACAAACATTCCGGGCTCCTCTTGCCCAAATTCCCAACCCTGTTGTCCTCACTGACCCAGCAGACCTCCTCCCCCACCCTCCCCGATGTCCACAGCTCTCGGGGGCAGGGGGACAGAGCTCAGGAAAAGGAGACATTGTTGGATGACCCTCAGTCCCTCTTTGTACCTGGCTGCATTTTCCTCCAGACAGCCCTTGGTATCTCTCCAGGGCTAAACACAGCCTGTGGACTGAATTATCCCAGTTCAAAGTGCTGCTGGGCCATTGCTTGCCCTCTGAAGTGGGAAGGGTGATGCTAGATCCCTCCGGATCCAGCAGCATCCAGCTCACCCCTCAGTGCCTTTGAGAATACCAGGGAATTGTCTGGGACTTGAGCAGAGTTCCCATGTCTAAACAAAGGGAACCAGGAGTTTATGCAGCTCTGAGTTTTGGCTGTGAGGTGGAAACATTAGACTCTATGATATAATGACTCAGATTCTCATTTCTGTTAATAACCCACAGCACTGTTCTGGCAGTGTAATTCAGCAATAAATCAAACGTGAATTCATTCCCATTTGGATGCTCTTCCACACTGCCAGAATAGTGCTCAGAGGTGGGGCTGGAGCCTAAATATGAGTCTGGCCTACAGAGTCTTTTTCTACATGTTATCCCTCCAAGGGAGCCATCAGCCTTGGGATTCACTAACGGGGTATGTTTGCTCCATCCCTCCATCTGGCAGGTCATGAAATGTGCTTTAGGAGCCAGAAATATCAGAAAAATCACAGAAAAATAGGGATGGAAGTCCTTAGTCTATTCCCAGCGCTGGAAGAAGTAATGAATCATACCTGGAGGATTTTTGAGAGGCATTTATCTGGCCTGTTCTTAAAGATCTCCAAAGATCTCCCACTCTCCAAGCAATCTAGTCCAGACCTCAGCTAACCTTACCACTGATGTTACCATTAAGCTTTTCTTACTGATATTTAGGACCATGATGTCTTTTATAAGCTGTTAAGACTTGCAAAATCAATCATTCCCACCCTCCTTCCAGCAGCCTAGCTGGTTTTGAGGAACGCATCTTTGTTGTTCTCTTTTTCATACTGAAAACCTGATTATTTCAGTTTTTCCTACATAATTCACATTTTTAGCTCCTGAAATCAAGCCTGGGAAACCCAAGAATCTATCTACATTTGTAAGGACCTCAATGCACTTTTGACATTCCAGTGGTGCTGTGAAATTCCTGCCCTCCTGCACTTCTCCCTTTCTTTCAGCACATGCAAAACATTTTTTGCTGTTGCTGTTGGAAGGGGAGGGGAGAGCTCTTCGAGAGCCAAAATAATGGATTATCCCATTCCAATTAAAATCAGTGGAAGAATGCCCACTGCCTTTGGCAGGGAGAGGACTGCAAGTGGAACAGGGATGAGGAACCCCTGGAGATGTGATGAGGGATGTGCTGTCTGCACCTTCCACCCATTTTGGACACTGGTGCAATATTCCCGCTTGACTCCAATCCCAGACCTTTCCCAGCGCATGGACCCACCTGCTGGGACACACAGCTGGTTGCAGAGATCAAAGAGGCTGCAATTAGTTGTCGGCATTGCCAAGCACAGACACTCACCAGCCCGTTGCAGTTGCTGATGGCCACCTTGGAGCTCAGGTACTGGTCCTGCAGGTGGCCAGCGTAGTGACAGTCCTCGTGGAAGTCGTGCTGCCAGTCCATGCCATCCCGCTTCCAGTATTCCACAGTGAAGTGCTCAGCCAGCAGGTTGGAGTGCAGGGTCAGGTTGAGCAGAAACTGGGTCCTGTGGGCAGAGACTTTGTAGAAGACCTGCTGCTCGGAGGGCTCGTAGGCCAGGGAGCCCAGGCTGCGCCGGGGCCGCGGCTTCAGCTGCCTCCGCATGTCAAAGGTGAGGAAGTCCCCATTTTGGTCCACTTGGATGGGGAAGGCGATCTCATAGTGATCCAGGCTGGAGAGGAACTCCTCTGGGGAGGGAAGGAAACACAGAGGAATGATGTTCTGCAAGGACAGCCTGAGTCAAACACCCAGTGATGTTGAGCACAGCCACAGCCAGCACAGGGGCCTGACACACAGGGTGTGCTCTGCCGAGGCTGCAGGATCCTTGGGATACTCCCAAAGCCCTGCAGCCCACAGAGCCTTGGGATAGCAACACTATGGAGTCTAATTTTCTTCCTCTGCAGATGATGTAAAGGGGCCCTTCAGGACCTGGCTCTGGTCCTGGACTATCCCCCATCCATCCATCCATCCATCCATCCATCCATCCATCCATCCATCCATCCATCCATCCCTCCATCCATCCCTCCATCCTCCATCTCCACTGGGCAGAGGGACTCCAGGCTGTGCAGAGCTACACTCTGTGGTTTGAAGGGTTATTTTAACTGGATCGTTTCAGTAACAAACCCAGCAATAAGGTCTCCCCAAAATGAACCAGAACAAGCCTTGGGGTGACAATATCAGTCTTGCTGAGGATCTGTGGGTTCCTCAGAACATCTACAGCTGCCAAATGGACCTGCCAGCTGATAACTCACACAATCACAGCACCACACCAACCTCCCCAGTCACAGCTGCCTCGGTGCAGGAGGTCCTGGGCATCCTCCTGAGGGGCATAAAGCCACTGTCCTTGTAGTGCCAACCTTGATACCAAAACAAGAAAGAGGGTAACTATCAAAAGAAGAAAGAGGGCAACCGGAATTCCCCAGCTGGGCTGAAAAGGCAGCAAGAAAAGAAGTCAGACATCTCTATTCCTCGGCCAGGTCTCTGTCTGTGGTACCATCCTGCCTTCCCAGCTCACTGGATTTGTGATATTTTTTATCATATCAGCATGGATTAGCACCTTCTCTTGGGGCACTTGAGCTTTGGGCCTGTCCTGTAGTGCTCTGAAATGTGCTCTGTAAGGTCACTGTCTGACCTATCTGCCTGGTAATGCAACAGTTCTGCCTGTCAAACAACTTGGCACTGAACAACCTCCCCAGAAATCCCTCCTTTTCAAAGGAAAATGTCCCAGGGACTGCAAGGCTGGATCTGAGCCGTCTCTGACAGCCCTCAGCACCAGAGGCTTCAGTAGGAAATGTAAAATATCGTATGCTGGGCAGGACAGCTTCTCCACCACACTGTGTTTTCTGAACCCCTCGTGTCTGGAGGTCTTAAGTGTCCTGAACCCTCTGTTCATTCTGGAAGAGCCTTCCTGTGCTTTCTGCACCTATTTGGAGTTGCTTCCTAAGCAAACAGGCTGCTCCAGGGTGGCTGCATTTCTCCTGGCTCCTCCTTCCCGACCATGAGCACTTCTGGCACCTCTCCCTTGCCTCAACAAGCCAGAAATAATTATTAGTTTTTTAACTTCCTGTGCTCCAGCTTCTCCTGCATCCCCTGTGATGCAAACAAGGGTGACTATTTGCACTTCAGCAATGACTTCAGGCTTGGAAAAATTCGTTACGGGAAGTGCCTTGTTTTTCTTTTTCCCTCTTTGCAGCCCATGTGGGCTTGAAAAAGAGTGAATCAGAAGGAGGTTTGTGCATGTTGTGGCTACAAAGGTCCTAGGAGCCTGGGCTGGAGTCTCTGATCCTGACCTGGAAGCATATCTAGGAGGAAAAAAGGTGTCCAGAGCCTGAGGGTGAAGCTGTGTGTGAGAATCTGATTGTGTTGTGGTGTTGGTCACTGTGCATCTTCTCAGGGATGTCACCCTGGGAAATGAAGGACAGGGAGAGCCTAGGAACAGTATCCTGGTCACAGGAATGTTTTAGGAAGTGATGCCTTCGAGTGGGAATGCCACAAATGGAAAAAATAACCAAAGATAGAATCATGGAATAGTTTTGCTGGGAAGGGATCTTAAAGATCATCTCATTCCACCCCCTGCCATGGGCAGGGACACCTTCCACTAGCCCAAGTTGCTCCAAGCCCCGTCCAACCTGACCTTAGACACTCCCAGGGATGGGGCAGCCACAGCTTCTCTGGGCAACCTGTGCCAGGGCCTCACCACCCTCACATGGAAGGATTTCTTCCATATATCCAATCTAGATCTAATATTCCCACTATCTAATGTTATATACATGACGGTTCTGCTGACAGTCATGCAGAGTGTTGATAATGAAGAGAGAGTTTCAACACAGGAAAGATGTCACTGTCCTCACCCAGAGTCACAGCTGCCTCCTCCTCTTCTCTAAAAATGTAAAATATTAATTTAGTCTCTAAGAGGTTTAGATCTCTTACTCTCCAACCCTGTCTACTCCATCCTACATCACAGATGTTCCCCAAATCCCTCATTTCTCCATCACTCCCCACATTACAGACCATACTGGGAGTTCCATTTGGCCCTTCTGTCAGGTGCCCTCTGACCCTCAGCCACTTCACACTCCATGAATAGACCTTGGCCTGAGCTCTGCTGCACCCACTGGACCAGAAGGGTCTGCACTGGAGATAAGTACTTGGTGTCTGCAGAGACCTGTCAAATTGCTGTGGAAGAGAGGCTATAAAAAGCCTTTCTCCAGGAAAACCTCCCCATGGCTGTGTGGGACACTGGGCACCCCTGAAGGACCACAAACCTCCTGGGAGAGAGCAAGGGAGAAAGCTGGGGAGGAGGAGGGATGGGATGTGGGCAGAGGTACCTCATTGTCCCATTTCTGGTGGGAAGAGAGCAGGGATGGCAGAATAAGGGAAAGGGCACGGGGCAGGCAGAGGGGGAAGCTGAATAAACAGAAGAAGAAGGAAAGGTGAGGAGGGAGGATTTTATTCCCTCCTGTGTCCTCACCATTGCCTCACTCATGACTGAGCTGCTTCAAGGATGTAGAGGAAGCAGATGTTTTCTTTGGTCTTGTCACCAAAGAGGAACCCCAGCTGCAGCCCAGACATGATTCCCAAGGGATGGCTGTGGAAAGTCCTCTGGAATCCCCTGGCTTCAGGCTGCCCCAGCACTGTGGCAGCCTCACTATGTCCTTCAAGGGTCCACTGGTTTACAAGTAATCAGGAACAGTAAGATCAGCCCCACCTAATGTCCCATAAAATGGGAATGTCTGATCTATCACTGTAGTTAAACTAAGGACCTAACAGAAAATTCCCTTTGGATCAAAAACCACTCAGCTCTGGTGAGCACATGCTGGATCCATGGTCAATTCACACAATCATGGAATCATAAAATGGTTTGCGTTGGGAGGAACCTTAAAGCCCATCCAGTCCCACCTCCTGCCGTGGGCAGGGACACCTTCCACCAGCCCAGGTTGCTCCAAGCCCCGTCCAACCTGGCCTTGGACACTTCCAGGGATGGGGCAGCCACAACTGCTCTGGACAAGCTGTTCCAACGATTTCAGCTGCTGTTCCCTGCACGGTTACATTGGAACCTCGTTACACTTCCTGGGCTTGCAGAGGCCTCAACACCAGCTGCTGTTTCCCATAAAGATAATTAGAGCTCATGACTATGATACCTTAATCTTTCTCCTGCATAAAGCAAATACCCCGACCTGGAGTCATGTGCACACAGGGCACATGAGTCCTGCTGCTGCTGACTGGGGACAGTCACTCAGTGGAGATCAGGGGCGTGTTGAAAACACTGGCCTTTGTTCTCCAACTGCTCAGAGGAGATAACAGCATTTCACTCTCTTGAGAAGGTGTTGTGGGGATTATGTCCTGACTGTCTCAGCAGTGTGGTGAAGTGTTGAGTAACACCAACACTGTTTTGGATGCAGGAGACTAAAACAGGCCTCTGACAGCAAGAGGGGCCCATGGGCCTGTGACCAAACGTGTGAAGAACAAGGGGAAGTGCTGGATTCTGGGATGGGGAAACCTCGGATGGACAGACTGGGAATGAGAGGCTGGAAAGCAGTGCTGGGAAGGGGCCCTGGGGGTCCTGGTGGGTGCCAGTTGTCCCTGAGTCAGCAGTGCCCTGGCACCCAGGAGGGACAACCCTGTCCTGGGGGCATCAGGGAGGGGATTGTCCCGCTCTGCTCTGCCCTGGGGCAGCCTCACCTCAACATTGGGGCAGTTTGGGGGGACACAGTGAAAGGAAGATCTGAAGCCATTCGAGAGTGTCCAAAGGAGGCCACAAGGATGGGGAAGGGCCTTGATTTGAAGCCGTGGGAGGACACTGAGGGCACTTGGTGTGTTCAGCTGGACAAGAGGAGACTGAGGGGAGACCTCAGTGCAGTTCCAACTGCCGGGGCAGGGGCAGAGGAGGGGCAGGGACTGAGCTCTGCTCTGGGGGGACCAGGGACAGCACCCAGGGAATGGCTGGAGCTGTGTCAGGGCAGGCTCAGGTTGGATCTCAGGAAAAGATTCTTCCCCCAGAAGCTGGTTGGGCACTGCCCAGGCTCCCCAGGGCAGTGGGCACAGCACCAAGGCTGCCAGAGCTCCAGGAGCATTTGGATGACCCTCTGGGGCATATGGTGAGACTCTTGGGGATGGGTCTGTGCAGGGCTAAGGGTTGGACGGGATGGGCCTTGTGGGACTCTTCCAACTCGGTAAATTCTGTGATTCTGTGACCCTTGGGACTGGACAGGGACTGGGGAGGGGACAGACTGCAATCCCTGGGACCACCACACTCCCAACAATGTCATGGGCTAAGGCTCATCCCCTGGCCAGCTCAGGGCATTTAGGAAAGCACAAATGCACTAATTTTGGAGAGCCCTTGGGTTTAGAATGAGGTATATTAACAAACAGAGTGGGGACTCATGCCCAGGGAGGGTCTGGGGTGCTGTGAGTCAGGATGGGGGTGATCTGGCAGCACCATCCCTGTCAGAGTGTGGGGCTGCACATGGAGGGAGGTGTGAACTGCCAGACCCAGAACAGTCCCTCCAGGAACTGCCAGAGCCTTTGGCCAACAGGACCAGAAAATGGGTGACTTTTTAAAAGAAAATCTGCCTGTATAACTTTGCACAGCAGGGTTTGGTTGTTTCTCCTTGTGCTGCCTCCATGGGCAGCACTGAGATGGTGCCCAGCTCCAGGATGGTGTGGGGTTTTGGTTGCCTTTGTCCCTCTTTCCAGTTCTGCTTCACAAGACAACCCATGGACACGGTAACTCCATCCTACACTGCTCAGGGAATGTCACCCGGCTCCAGCCAGGGAATGTCACCCACTTTCACCCTGCTGGGATTGATCTGGGCACACGTCAGATGTCAGGATTGTGGCTGCCTAAGTAAGTTTTAACACCTTGCACTGATAAATGTCTGATTTCAGAGCTCTTCCTTCTCACCTCTGGTGCCTGATGGGAGTTCTTAAAACTTCTTAAAAAATGATCATAAAAATAGTAGCACTAAGTAGTTTAACTACCCTGTGCTACCTGCCTGTGCTGTTTTGTACTCTAGGCTGGCACAAAGCAGCCCACCTCACTTTCCAGTCCATTCACTCCTAACCTGGAATAAAATCAGACACAAAAGCACAAATCTAGGTACAAGAGACCCAAATTCTGCTTTCCTTGCAGTCACACATTGTGTGACTCTGTATTTAAACACAAGACCATTACAGAATCACAGGATATGCTGAGTTGGAAGGGACTCATCAGGATCATGGAGTCCAACTGATGGCCTTGCACAGGACACCCCAACAATCCCACACAGACACACAAGATGGGTACAAAGTGCTCATGCCTGAGCAGGTTTGAGCAGTTACTACCGGTATCACTTACAGAAACATGTGTCCAAACTAAAACTGCTCCTCCAGCAGCACAGGCCTGTCCAGGCTCAGCTGGGCAGACGGTTTGGGTGCTCCAGCACTGCCCTCCATTCCTGCACACACCAAGGACCTGCTGGCTGCACACACACAACCCTCCTAAGCTTCTACTCATCCAAGGATGCACTGCTCCACCCAAGTGGAAGGGGAGCTTCCCTGCTGTCACCACATCGCCTTCCTTTCCTAAGCCTGTTGTGTCTCTTGCCCTGCACAGACCTGACTGCTCTGAATTCTGCAAAAAGTCCCATCCAAGAAAAAAAACACATCCTTTCCTTGCAGGGCAATGGAAAACATAGGACATGCAGCAGGAGCAGCTCCGGAGCAGTGCAGCAGGGGTGGAGGTATCTCCGTCCACTCCTCAGCACATTACCCCAACACTTCCCGGGGCAGCAGTAGGGTTTGTGCCAGCAGCAGTGGGTGGACCCAGCTCCCCTCCCAACTCCGATCCCTACCTTGTGACTGGAAGGTGTAAGCAGGGAAGGTGCCCACGGCCGCAGCGAGGATGACAGTCCACATGAGAAGCCTCCAAGCCACTGCCATGGTCAGCGCTGCTTGTCTCAGTGCAGGGAGAATTGTGCCAGCTGGGAGGGCGCTGTCCCAACATGTCTCTCCCTCAGGCACTGCTTATGTGGAGACAGGAGTGCTCGGTCCCTCCGCAGGCATCCTTGGCCGCTCTGTGCTCTTCCCAGGGCAGCGAGGCCGGAGTGTCCCTGCAGGGGCCTGGGCCTGGGCCAGCACAGCGGGGTCAGCACGGGCTAATCCGGACCTCAGGCATTGCCCCTGCGGAGGAGAGGGTGGGGTGAGTGAGTGGGAGAGAAAAAGGATGGAGGAGGAGGGCACCAGGGAGAACACGGGGTGCAGGGATGAGGAAAGCCTGCAATGGGACAGACAAAGGATGGAGGAGAAAGACACGACAGAGAACGTGGGGTACAGGAATAAAAGCTTTGAATGGGACAGACAAAGGATGGACAAGAAGGATGTGAGGGAGAACATGGGGTGAAGGGTGAATGAGGAAAGCCTTGAAGGGGAGAGACAAAGGGAAAAAAAAGGAGGAGAAGGACACAAGGGAGAACATGGGGTGCAGGACTGAGGAAAGCCTTGAATGAGAGAGAAAGGGAGAGACAAAGGATAGAGGAGAAGGACATGAAGAACGTGGGGTGCAGGAATAAAAGCTTTGAATGGGACAGACAAACGACGGAGGAGAAGGACACAAGGGAGAACATGGGGTGCAGGAATGAGGGAAGCAACTGAGAGACACAAAGGGAGAGAAGGATATGAGGGAGAACACGGGGTTCAGGAATGAGGAAAGCCCAATGCTGGAGGAGTGAGATGGAAAGAGTGCAAAAGAGGAGGACAGGATGGAAAGTGAAAGCAGCCATAATTAACCACATCAGCTCACAGCACTGCAAAACCACGTTGTCCTGCTCCAGGGACACTGCACACCCAGGGGCTCTGCCAGCACTGCTCCAACAGCAGCACTAAGGGCTGGAATATACCCTATACCTGAGGAAAGGAGATCAGAATCAGTGGGAACCCTTTGTCCTGTGGCAACACCCACGAGGAAGCACAGATCAAACAGTGACCTGGTCTGGGTTACCTGATATCTTAAAGGGGAGCAGGAAAGAACAGCATCAGCAGCAACCAAGAAATCATCTCTACTGGTTTCCCTGGATTTAAAACACACCCTAATGACTGTCACTGCACAGAAGGAAGAGCACTTGCTCCCAGAGTGTATTGGTCAAACCATAAAAAAGTGATGGAGAACAAAGGAACCATTCAGTGAACTCACCCTCAGCCCCATCCACAAATGGATCCTGAGATTCCAATTGCATTTTTTATTTAAAATGGTTTGCTAATTGCTTCAGTGAAAGATTTTTGGCTTGCAGATGATTCCCACTCAGTCTGAGGCAATTATACAAACTCACATCATGCTGGAGAGTTGTGTAAAGCCAGTGGGTTTTGTTTCCATCCAGTGATCCCATGACGTATGTGATGAATACAGCACATACCTCACCAGAGCCCGGAGAATCCCAAATATCTGAGCAGTGATGCTCTGCTCCAGAGCAGCCCTGTAGCAAAACATAAACCTCCTTGCAAAGATGACAGATAAATAAATATATCCTGAATCTCGACTTGCTGGAGCATGGCTGGGAAAAGCAGGACAGACGCTCCTGAGCTGCTGGGAAGATGAGGATGGAGATGGGAGGAGGGTGCTCATTGCAAAGGTGTCAACAGCCATGGCATGTGTGTGGTCCTCATCCCAGTAAGGAAACACTTGGAATAACATTATTAGACCCTGCCTTGCTCTGCTGTTGTATGTTTTAAACAGCGAAGGCTACCAACTGGCTAGAGCACAGTCTGGTTCCTCCTGGGCTCTGTCATGCTCCCCATCACCTCGTGTCCTCAGGGGAGTCTGAAACCCTGAAAGTTTATTTCTACTTCTGTTTTCCCACCTTTACTACGCAATTCATGCAATTTGCGCTGTGGGGCCTGGAATAACACCCATCACAGGACACAGACTGCATGGGTGAGGTGTAAGAGGAAATCTGGGAGATGGTTCTTGCCCCAATAATTATCATCGAAACCCAGAATGGTTTGAGTTGGGAGGGATCTTAAAGACCATTTTGTTCCAACCCTTGCCAGGGCAGGGACACCTTCCACTAGCCCAGGTTGCTCCTTTGATCCAACCTGGCCTTGGACACTTCCAGGGATGGGGCAGCCACAGCTTCTCTGGGCAACCTGTGCCAGGGCCTCATCACCCTCACAGGGAAGAATTTCTTCCTAATATCTAATCTAAATCTCCCTTCTTTCAGCTTAAAGCCATTAATCTAAGTCAATGATTTTTCCCTACTAGACAGAGTGACTGGAAGGATGAAATGTTCATCTTTAAATCACAATTTGGAGTTGCACATTTTAAATACTGAGATTCTAAACAGCCTATTTACTTACTTAGGTGCTTATTTACAGTTAAAAATGGTCAAAGACCATCAGTGAGGCCTTGGACTGGTCTCCCCAGTCACATCTGGAGCCATTTGCCAGGTTTTCTTCTGCAAAGCCTGGACACAACACAATGGTGGCCTCAAAAATTGTACATCCTATGAGCCACCATGAGAATAAACTGCCTGATGGGGCAAAAACTCAGTCTCATCTTGGGTTGCTGTGTTTCCCTGTGACAGGTCAAGGGAAGCAAGTGGGGGAGGCAAGCGGGTTGGGCAGGAATTCTGCCCTGTTCCACCACGACATGAGGGTGCTGAGATCAGCACTGTGGGTCCATGAGGACACATCCGGGTGACAGAAACATCTGTAGTGTCACAGAATCACAGAATATACCGAGTTGGAAGGGTCCCACAAGGATCATCCAGTCCAACCCTTAGCCCTGCACAGGCCCATCCCCAAGAGTCTCACCATATGCCCCAGAGGATCATCCAAATGCTCCTGGAGCTCTGGCAGCCTTGGTGCTGTGCCCACTGCCCTGGGGAGCCTGGGCAGTGCCCAACCAGCTTCTGGGGGAAGAATCTTTTCCTGAGATCCAACCTGAGCCTGCCCTGACACAGCTCCAGCCATTCCCTGGGTGCTGTCCCTGGTCCCCCCAGAGCAGAGCTCAGTCCCTGCCCCTCCTCTGCCCCTGCCCCGGCAGTTGGAACTGCACTGAGGTCTCCCCTCAGTCTCCTCTTGTCCAGCTGAACACACCAAGTGCCCTCAGTGTCCTCCCACGGCTTCAAATCAAGGCCCTTCCCCATCCTTGTGGCCTCCTCTGGACACTCTCGAATGGCTTCAGATCTTCTTTTCACTGTGTCCCCCCAAACTGCCCCAATGTTGAGGTGAGGCCGCCCCAGGGCAGAGCAGAGCAGGACAATCCCCTCCCTGATGCCCCCAGGACAGGGTTGTCCCTCCTGGGTGCCAGGGCACTGCTGACTCAGGGACAACTGGCACCCACCAGGACCCCCAGGCTGTGGCACAGAGGGCAGAGTCACAGCAAGGCACAGCCCACTGCTGAGGGTGCTGTTCTATGCCCGCTCCCCCAGGGCTGTGGGAAGTGAGCCGGAAAAGGGAGACGGCGAAAGGAAAGCCGGGCGTGCTGCACCCCTCTCCTAAGTCAGCATTTTTCAGCGTCTACTAAAGCTCGAGATTCCAGCCTTTAAATCCTGTCACGGCTCCAAGGTCGGCGGGCAGAGAGCTGCTCAGCTGAAGTGTATTTTCTCCCGGGCTTCACACTACTAACTTTCCTTGTTTTCCAGCTGTTGAACCCGCTTCCTCAAGGCTGTCGTTGTTTCCCGTCCTTCCTCCGCCCCTCCGCGACCCTGCGCTGTGGGAGCCGGGCCGGTGCCCTCGCCTCCCCTCTGCCCGTCCCCTTCATTCCCGGCTCCTCAGCATCCCCCGGAACAGGAGCCGGGAGGGAGCCGCAGGCGCCAAGACCCCGCAGCCTTGACCTTGGGGGGAAGGAGCAGCGCAAGTCAGGAATTACAGCTGCAAAATTCCTGCGAGCCGGGCTGGGGGAAGGGCCCGGCTGCGATTCCTCCCCGCTCACAGCAGGGAAAACGTGGCCCCTTCCCAGCGGCGCTTCCCTGCCGAGACCCCGGTGGCCCGTGTCCCGCAGGAGAAGCACCCGGAGCAAGGAGGACAGAGCTGGAGACTCTGCGGCCGCTTCCACGCCTTTCAAGTTTTCCATAACCTCACTTTGCGGCCACCGGACAATGCCGAGGAGCCCAGACCAGCCGGGAGGGCCCAGCAGGACACGGGGGGATGGAGGGGCCGCGGGCAGGTCCCCGGGCACGGCGTGACCTCTCCGGTCTCGTGCCTCCCTCGCTTGGGCCGCTTCCGATCCGCTCCTTCCCAAGGAATTCGTTGTCCTTGGCAGGCACAGCGGGAGCGGCTGACGCTCCCGGATCCCTGTGCCAAGGTGGCTTTCGCCGCGTGAACCCGTGGGCCGGGCCCGGGCGGGATGAGGGACTTTGGGAATGATGCCGCCGGAGCCATCGATGTCTCCTCTTCCCACCCCAAAAACACACGGGAAGGAAGGGGCTGGGAGGGGGGTTAAAATCCGAGCTGGGATAAAGCAAAAAGAGAAGAAAGAGCGAAGCGGATGACAACTGTTACTAATTTCAACATCGGGGCTGCAGACAGAATTCCCTGAAAGCCCGGCTCCTTGGCCGGCTCCAGAGGCAGCGTTTTGGGAAGGTAATAGGAAGCAGATGGGCTCTGCTCGGGGCCAAGAGGAAGGTTCAAGGTGCCTCCTAGTGCAGAGAAGAGGAATTTAACTGTTTTTAAAGATGCAGGGCCCGGCGGCTTCCAGGTTTCTCATCCAACTTTTGCAAATTATGAGCTCAGGTGTCCTTTCCCCCCTCCCCCCCCTTTTTTTTTAGACAGAAAAATAAATACAAACACAGATTTCTGCTTCCATCTCCCCCCTTGGGGGGGGAAATACTTGCCAGGCACCCCCTCAGCCCTTCTAGTGACATCTTCCAGATATGCAGTGACTGGGAGCAGCGGGAGCACTGGGAGCAGTGGGAACATTGAGAGAGTAATGGAAACAGGGGAGCACTGAGAAAGCAGTGGGAGAAGTGGGAGAACAGAGAGCAGCACCCCAGTGGGAGAAATGGGAGAAGTGGGAGCAGCACCCCAGTGGAAGCACTGGGAGCAGTGGGAAGGGTGAGAGAGTAATGGAAACAGTGGGAGCAGTGAGAGAGCAGTGGGAGTAGGGGGGAAGGGGGGGAATAGTGACAATAGTGAGAAATCAGTGGGAAAAGTGGGATAATTGAGAGCAACACCCCAGTGGGAGCACTGGGAGTACTGGGAAGCAGCGGGAGGTGGGAGCAACACCCCAGTGAGAGCAGTGGGAAAGCAGTGGGAGCAGGACCCCACAGCTGCACCACCTCACCCCAACAGCATTTCTGAGCTGTGTTATTTTAATGAATGTGTTAATGAAGAAATAAAAATCACCAGCCCTCAAGGTTAATTTTTTTTCTTCTCTAAAATGGGGAACTGCCCCCCCCATAACCACACTGGGATTATTGGAGTTATTGTGATGTCACATCCCACACTGTGGTCACCTTCAGTCCCAGCTGCCCTTGACCCTCCCAGGGGCTGAACAGAACTTCAGCCCCTACAGGGGCAGCAACGTGGCCATAATGAACAGCTCCTACAAACTGTACTGCAGGGATTTCTGCTCCTCCAGCCATTCCAACCTGGGAGTTGTCCTACCAGTTCAAAATTTATCACTGGGGGGAAGAGCTGTGAACACATGGTTTGTTCCATGGGCCTTATGGAAACTAAAATGGAGTGGGAACTGGGATATGGGCTCAGGGGCCATGCCAGTGCAATGAGGGGCACTTGGCAGCAGCACTGACAGGCTTTTCAGATTACCCACTACTCACACATCCCCTGCTCTGCACAGTGGGCTCTTACCCACTGCCTGGTGCCATAGCTGCTCACCACAGACACACAACAAACCTCACAGTGCCTGTAGCTCCTGGATGCTGATCTTAAAGTCATGTTTTCTGATAAAACAGCCCCCTTCTCACCTGCTGTTGCTGCTTCATGAAGGCCCACAAGTTTTGGCCATAAATCTCAGCTGAAATCTATTTTCAGCCTTTCAGTGAAGAAATTTTCCCTGATATCCAATCTAAACTTCCCCTGGGGCAACTTGAGGCTGTGTCTTCTTGTCCCATAACTTGTTACCTGTGAGAAGGGACCAACTCCCACCTGGCTCCCCCCTCCTGTCAGGGGGTTGCAGAGCCAGAAGGTCCCACCTGAGCCTCCTTTTCTCCAGGCTGAGCCCCCCCAGCTCCCTCAGCTGCTCCTCATCAGACTTGTGCTCCACAATCACAGAATCAAAGATTTGTGCATAGAATCACAGAATATTCTGAGCTGGAAGGGACCCACAGGGATCATCCAGTCCAACCCCTGACCCTGCCCAGACACCCCAACAATCCCACCCTGTCCCTCAGAGCGTTGTCCAAACGCTCCTGGAGCTCTGGCAGCCTTGGGGCCGTGCCCACTGCCCTGGGGAGCCTGGGCAGTGCCCCAGCACCCTCTGGGGGAAGAACCTTTCCCTGAGATCCATCCCAACCCCCCTGGCACAGCTCCAGCCCTTCCCTGGGTCCTGTCCCTGGTCCCAGAGCAGAGCTCAGTCCCTGCCCCTCCGCCTCCCCTCGGCAGGAGCTGCAGCCCCCAAGGAGTCTCCCCTCAGTTTCCTCTGCTCCAGCTGAACCAGCCGAGTGCCCTCAGCTGCTCCTCAGACCTGTTCCCATCCCTGTGTCCCTCCTTTGGACACTCCCCAACAGTTTTAGATCCTTCTGACACTGTGGTCCCCAAGCTGCCCCCAGAACTCAAGGTGAGGCCACCCCAGGTCAGAGCAAAGCATGACAATCCCCTCCCTCAACCGACCAGCAATGCTTGAAACTGCTCCTAAATCACATCTCCCCATTTCTCCATCCCTTCCACCACTCACCTCCTCGACTCTGCTCACCCCAGGGAATGGCACAAGGCAGGTCCCTCACTTGCTGATGCAGTTTTATGTTTGCTTAGGGCTGGGGGTTCTCACCCTCTGTACTCCCCTGAGGCGGTGGGTGTTTCATGGTGTGCAGTCCCCACCCCAGCTCCCAGCTCCTGGCAGGTTCTTGCGCGTTCCCGAGGACACAATAAACAGCCCTGCTCTCCCATCACTCTGCTCCTCCCGCAGCACAGGGTCAGCAGTGGATGCAAAGCTTCCCGAGACCTCCCTGGCTTTCAGCAAGAGAATGTCCTGGTATTCCTGACAAAATATTTGGCTGGATTGCCAAGTCCAAAACATGCTGAGTTGCAGATGGCAGAAGTCTTTTTGCAGTCATCTTGCCAGCACGACAGGACTTCCACTGGGAAGTCAGTTCTCAGCTCTAGAGTAGCACTATGGGTTAAACCCACAGAAATCAGCATTAACCGTGCAGGTCATGCTGGGAGCATCTGCAAACTGCGAGAAATGGGTTAAAGTCACAGGTCTGCAGAACAGAAAACAAAGGATTGAACCGTAATCTGCTTTGCTGCTCCAAGCGTGGCCTCTCTGGGGGCACGGCGAGCAAAGAATTAGAAACATGTAGTTATCACTGTTCAGCAGAACACAACAGCCTCCAGCCACGGGACTGCTTTTGCCTGCACAGCAACCCTTTCGGATCCCCTCACCATCCCTCGCGTTGCTCATGATCCCAATCCCACACTGGACAAGGGCTTTGCCTTTCCCTTCCTTGCTAGTTGAGAGGGGACCCACAACACTCCTGCAGCCCACCTTGCTCATAAGGGCTGTTTCACCTCACCCTGAGAGCAGTTTTTTGCAGACACCCATCCCAGCCACTGTGGGGTCCAGTTTAGAGCTTGCCAGAAGGAGAGATGCTGCTTTCACACTGTTAAAATCAGCTCCAACCCCATCCAAAGGTGCCAACCAGGCAACGTGGGAAATCCAGACTGATGCTGCCAGTCTGAACCTGAGGAGTGAGGGGTCTGATCTGGGGTGTTCACCCCCCTGCCAGCACCCCGGTGCCAGCCTGGGTGAACACCTTCCCTGCCTTCAGACCACCAGCTCCCTCTCCCAGGCTCTCTGTGCCGCCCCAGCTGGGCCCTGCTGTGCTCAAGTCGGGCACACCCTCCATCCCTTTGTACAACAACTTCACAGGGGTTTGGGCTCCCTCCAGCACTGTGTGGGAGTAGTTTTTTTTTCTAAAACACGAGAATTGTTTTACAGTCAAGTCTATTCAGTGATCTGAGTGAGAAAAGGACTGAATTAGCCCCTTGCTCCTCTCCAAAATTCAGCAGGGTCTTTAATTTTGGCAGCAAAGGGGCAAAAGAAGCCCATGACCAAGTGAGGGCATGTGAGTGGAGAGCTGAGAGCACCGACCTTGCTCTGACACCGCCTGCTTTGCTTTCTGGAAATCCTATCTCTGTGTTACATAAGGATCTGGCCCTATCTGAAAGCTGGGGTCATTGCACTGCTCCAAGTGTGGTAAAATGCTCGGAGGTCCTCAACAGGAAAGTGGGAGAGAAGTGCCAGCTGGGATCACCCGCAGGGAAGGGTGTCAGGCACGAGGGTAAGCCTTGATGGAGCTGCTGAACCAGCCAGCTCCAGGCAGAAGGAAGGTGGCCACCAAGCAGCCCAGAGCTCCCAGCCTTGGACTTCTTTAGCTTTAAGGAGATGACTCCACCAAGCAGGTCCACTTTCAGACGGGACTTATGCAATAGTTTGGAGCTGCTCCATGTGACCCAGACTTGCTGGACCTCTGCCACCACTCTCCTTGCTGGCTCCAGCCAGGCACAAACAGCACAATTACAAAGAGGACCGAGCAGTCATTAACAGAAAGTGCATCTCGCCCCACCAAACACACACATGGACTGTGCATGGAAGTACACATGTGTCATCCACGTGCAAACAGGGCATGGCTGCAGCTGTTTGTGTGTGGCTGTGCACATGGATACACACTGTGCACATGGATACACACTGTCTGCATTTGGGTTCATGTGATCTGCACATGGATGCATGTTATCTGCACATGGACAGACTATCTGTACATGGATACGCACTATGTGCACATGGCTGCATGTTATCTGCACATGGATATATGCTATGTGCATGTGGACACGTTATCTGCACATGGATACATATTATCTGCATGTGGATACACACTGTACATGGATACACACTATCTGTTCATGTAAATATGTTATCTGCACGCGAGTACACACCACCTGCACGTGGACACACACTATGTGCACATGGGTACACACTATCTGCATGAGGATACACGTTACCTGCAGGCACGTCTGTGGCTGATGCCCACGCACCCCTGTGTGCCATCACGCTCTGCCAATACCTGTGGATATGCCATGTGCAAATGCCATTTTTATATCTGACATCTCCACGTCTCCGTGGCTGCCTTCTACCTTCTTAACCGCTCCTTCTCTCTGTGGGGTTCAGCACAGCCAGGAGAGAACCCCCATCTCCTGGGACTCCACACGAGCAGGTCTCCCCGTGCTCCTACCGCTTTCCCCAGCACGGAGCAAGCAACATAGTTCCAAGCTCTGATGGGCTTGGAACGCCAGGAAACTGCCCCAGGCTCTGGGAAAGGCCAGGAGCACTCCCACCTCGGGAGGGAAGGGAAGGCAGGCAGGGAAGCAGCCTCAGCCATCTGCATCCCAGCAGGGCTGGCTCCCGCAGCTCCCCTCCAGCAGTCCCGGTGCTTACACAACTCAGCAATGCACGGCGCTGAGCCCGGGGCTTGCAGAAAGACAAACACCCTCCTATGCCAAAACCCAGCTCCACTCACCTGCCCAACCACCACCGGCCCTCCCCAGGAGGGATCTGCTCTGAGGAAGGGACGTGCTGCTGGTCCCAGTTGAGGCAGTAGCAGGTTTCATACAGTTACAGCTCACAGAGACCTGTCCCAGCCCACACACACCAAAATTTGACTCTTCATCAGTCTGGGCATAGGGCAGGGCCATACCCTACACACAGAATCAAAGAATCATAGAATGGTTTGGATTGGAAGGGACCTTAAAGATCTCCTTTCTCCTGCCATGGGCAGGGACACCTTCCACTAGCCCAGGCTGCTCCAGGCCCTGTCCAACCTGGCCTTGGACACTTCCAGGGATGGGGCAACCACAGCTTCTCTGGGCAACATCTGTAGTGCTGTGCTGAGAGCCTCTGACAAAGACATGTCTGGTCATCAGACTGGAAGTGCTACAGAGCAGGACGAAGCCCCATTACAGCCCCTCTCATCACCTAAGAAGAGCATCTGAGGTGGCTTCTGCTACCCAGAAGGGCTGTAAGAAGCACCATGGGAGCTGCAGTGAGCACTGGGATCAGCAGCTCTTTCTACCACCACCATGGCCCAGCATCATCTAACTCTGCACCCAGCAAGAGCCCAGTCCTGGACAGGGGAAGGGATCCACAGCACTGCCCATCTCCAGCTCCCCTTGTGCTGATTTGGTCCTGCCAGGCTGAATCAAAGTGAGGTTGGAAGGGACTCAAGGGGGTCACTGATCCCAGCCCACTCTCAGAACAGGGTTAAGTTTGACATTAGATCAGGATCACCTAACCCAGGCTGTCTCAGGGAGTCACTGAAGTGGAGGAAATGCTGTGAGCTGTGGAGTGGGACCCTAAAGCAGTAAAGCTGGTTTGGACCTCACTGTCCTTCCTGGAAATCAAAACCACTCAGAGAAGTGACATCATGGTGACACAGAGACAGGGAGAGCAGCTCTAGATGGCCAGAGAGTTGGCTTGTCCTGATGTGCTGTGCCTGCTTGGCTCTGTGCTTCCCTCAGGCAGCACCAGCCTCCTGGGGCAGCGAGAGCACAACAAACACACGGCTCAGCTCTGCCCTGGCCATCCCCATGGCCTCCCACCTTTCAGTCTCCCTGTGAGGTGAATGTTACTGGCTTTATTCCACAGCAGGACAAACCAAGGAGAAGTGATTTGGTGACATGGCCAAGCAGGTGGTCTGTGCAAGACCATGGGAACCCCATGAAACCACCCCTGGGTCCCCTTTGTGAAGGGCAGGACTCGAGAAAACAGCCTGAAGTTGTGTCAGGGGTGTTTAGGTTGGATCCCAGGGAAAGGTTCTTCCCCCAGAGGGTGCTGGGGCACTGCCCAGGCTCCCCAGGGCAGTGGGCACGGCCCCAAGGCTGCCAGAGCTCCAGGAGGGTTTGGACAACGCTCTGAGGGACAGGGTGGGATTGTTGGGGTGTCTGTGCAGGGCCAGGAGTTGGGCTGATGATCCTTGTGGATCCCTTCTAACTCAGCATATTCCATGATTCTATGACAGTGAGCACCCACAGACCCCAAAACACATTGCCACATGCCAGGAGAGCTCTGCAGGGAGAGGGTGCACCCTGTGGGATGAAGCCTTGCAGACCTCATCGGGTGTGGACTCCCTCCAGCCCTCACAGATCTGCAGACTGTTTCCAGGCCCCCGCTCCCTGAAGTCTCTTAAACTCTGTGAGATCTGCTGTGCAGAGAGTTTACGGGCCCTTTTTCCCTCCCTGCAGGTTCTCTGCTCTGGGAAACACATGGCCCAGCTGGTTTGGGTTTGGTGGGGTAGGACACAGTGCAGCAGAAAATATGCCGACTCACGAGCACATGTGGCTTCCCCGCGAGGAAACTGCAGCCCAAAAAGCCACCAAGTGCTTTTCCCTGTGCCCAGATGGGGAGGAGCTCCTTTGATCATGGCCAGGGAATGAAGAGCCATCAACCCTGATAGGACTGAGCTCATCTTTCCACTTTTGTTTTAACTGAAGCCACCTCAGAGTGAGTCCTGGTCCTGTTGAGGTCACAACTCCCACAGTGGGAGGCCAGGATTTCACCTGCAAGTTCAGCTCAGCTGGGCTCAACATTTAGGAGTGTTTGAGTTCAGGAATAGATTCATTTTAACTGATTTTCCCTTTAAGAGTAGGAAACACAACATCAATAACAGTGGATTGGAGCGATAAACAGAAGTATAGAGCCAGAGCAGCTGTGGCTGCCCCATCCCTGGAAGTGTCCAAGGCCAGGTTGGACAGGGCTTGGAGCAACCTGGGATACAGGAAGGTGTCCCTGCCCATGGCAGGGGGTGGGATGAGATGAACCTTAAGGTCCCTTCCAACCCAACCATTCCATGATTCTGTGAAACACACTGGAACAGTCAGTCATGGAACACCCCAAGGCCTGGGAGGATAGAGAAGGTAAGAGAGCAGCAGCAATGAAGGAACTGGATGGAGACCCTGCACTTCACACATGCCACTGACTTTGCTCCACTCAAGTCAGATGGAGCTAAAACATTCTGACAGAGTTTCTCCATGGAGAATCTCCCAAGTCCTGAATTTGTTGCAGACTTAACTGAAGGCACTCATAGTAACCAAGATGGGAAAACTTGCTTTCATGATCTCCCTTTAAACCTCCTTCAGTGTTGGAAAATGGGTCTGTATCCAGGCTGGTGGTTTTCCATGTTTCTCACTCTGCAGTCTCTGCATGAGATCCCACCTTACAGATTCCCAGAAATGTTTGTCACTACTTGCCCTGCAAACACGGGGTCAAGTGAAGATCTTTGTGGCTTGCATATCTTCAGCACATCTGAGCTGACATCATCCCATCACCAGTGAATTGTTTCTTAAAACTTGACGAATTTGGTCCCAATTCTGTTTGTTTTAAGTTAATTTGTGTTAACTAGAGATCTAGGCAGGACAGGACGTGACAAACACATCCTGTGGTGCTTCTGGCTTGGAACAAACTAATTGCTGGAAACTTGGCAAGAAAAGTGGTTTTTGGAGTTGGGGGTTTCAGATAAGCTTTAGATAAATGTTTGCATCCCCTGGGTGGGCCTGATGCAACCTATGCTGAGGAGCCTTCCATGGACCTGCTCCTCCTGGCAGTGGAGCCCAGGGCTCCACGTGATGATAAGGACAGTCCCTCCTCTCCAACAGTCTCTGGGTGGCCTGGAGCCATCAGTGATAACAGCGCCTCTCATGTTACAGGTTTGTGGCCTCTCTTACATGACTTGCAAACACTGTTAATGTCGAGCAGTAACACTTCCCTCAGGGCGACACTTCACCGTCTCAGCTGGGGCTTATCAGGGTCTTCCTGTGCCAAATGAAACAGTTCAGCCCCCCCCCCACCTTATCTGGGAAAAGCATGATTTACAGGAGATGACAGGACCTTTCCCATTCCACCCAACAAGCAGCCACTCAGGGAATGCAACTGGAGATGCACCAACAAGCACTGGAGGTTTCGGGGATCTCAGGAGGGGAGGAAAGCAGAGGGTGCTGCCGTGGGGCGAAGCAGGAACAACGGGAGGCTGAGGATGGAGCAACTGGAGCACTCAGCACGTTCCATATATGGAGAAACTTTGTGACACTGGAACAACCTCCCGAGAACTGGAGGAAGCCTCACTGACGGAGGCGTTTCAGACTAGTCCCGGCAAGGCAGAGGGAACATCCCAGTGGCTGGGGAACCACCTGGGCACCCCACAAAGCATTTCCCCTTCTACCATCCCCATCGGGGGGGGACCAGAAAGGAACAAAGACTTCAAAACTCTTCCTGCTATCGCCCACCGTGCCCTACATCACATGCTGTCACCACATGAGCTCTGCTAACGAGAGTATTAACTAGCAGAACAAGAAACAGATCCCTGGTGGGGCTGAGCAAGGAACAGAGCTCTGGTGGGGCTGAGATGTCCCCACCAACACGGGGAGTGGCAGGGACTGAAACAGGAAAACACACTCCCCCCGAAATTTATATCTGGACCAAAGAAATCCCCGAAAAATGAGCCTCTGTGTGAAATTTTGACACAGAGGGTACCTGCCTCAAGCACTGCTCCACACTTCCCTCTTGGTTGATTCTGGAAGATATTTGCCAAGGTTATTTTATAAACTCTTTTCTATTTATAGCCCAGCTCCTTCATCTCTAATGAGATAATCTTCTGGCATTTCACCATCACTAATATTTACTTTGATGTTTAAAATAACATGTTCTGAGAGATTGATCTTGTGGTTTTTTGTTGTTGTTGTTTTTGTTGTTGTTGTTGTTTTTTTAAAAAGCCCTTTAAAACATAATCAAAGCAAAGAAATATATGACCAGTGCAGCAGGGCCAAAATCCTGGGGATGCACAGGGAGTCAATGACATTGCAACTTTTTCAGGGCAGACGGTTTATAATCCTCTGACCACATCGTGCAGGAGGGAGAGAGGCATTGCAGCTCCTGAAGATGGAGAGAGACAGGGAAAAGAGGGAGAGGGAGCGCGAGATGTGTTTATTCTCAGGAATGAAGGCAGCAAGGAACGTTTCATTCTGCAACGGGGATTAGAACTGTTGCTTTCTGTAATTGAGAGTTTTGCCCAGGGCAGCTGGGCTGAAGAGAACGATATTTTAGAGCAGAAAACATGCTTAATACAATAAAAAAAAGGTGGAGTGGAGCTGAGTGGGGCTGGGGGAGGTGAGGGAGGCAGCGCAGGAGAGCAGATGCCTGACTCCTGCTGCCTGCAGACACTTTGAAACACAACCCTGCGTTTTTATGGAAACTCTGAATGTTGGAGAAGGGTGAACATGGTTTTCATTCTCATAAATGTTTTTCCAGCGTGCAATGCTCTCTTTGGGCTCATTCCTTCTCCAGGGAGACGGTTCTGATTTCAAAGAACACTCGCCTTCCCTCCACCCCAGACCACCCCACTCCAACCTCAAAGAGTCTCCTCCGGAAAAAGTATTTTAAAACAGTGTTTTACCTTTTCTAGCGTTTTCCCTTCTTTCTTCTTTTTTTCCCCCTTTTAATTTCTTCAGCTTCTCTTTTTTTCTTTTTTTTATTTCTCTTCTTTTTGCCAGCAGCAGCCAAAAGCTTCTCTCTCCCCCTCAGCGTGTCAGAAAGTTTCCAGGCTCAGGGTTTATGTCGCCTTCCTCAATAACCTTCTTCTGTCAGACCCAGGCAGAGCTGGAGTTCGAGCCTTTGCTAAAAAGTCTCCTTTCAGGAAGTGAGCAGTAATAAGAGAGCAGCTCGGAGGCAGCATGTATAGGGGCTGCTCAAAAAAAAAAAAAAAAAAGAGAGAGAGAAGAAAAAAAAAAAAACTGCTCAGGAATTTTGCCAGGATTATCCAAAAAAAAAAAAAAAAGAAAAAAAAGAAAAAAAAAATCCCCAAACCCACAAGGCTGGAAAAGTCCCGCCCTGACTGCTGACATCAGTGCAGAAGGCAGGTCTTGCCTGAAAGAATATAAAACTAATCAGCTCAGCCTTTCTGGGGAGGAGCAGGCAGAGACCTCTGGGCAGCCCTGGAGGCTCCTTGGCAGATAAAACATCCCAATAAAGGCGATAAAGCAAAGAGGTCACGCTGATAGTGGCAGGCAAAGCAGATAAACCAGCCAGGATTTGTTTTGGTTCGGTTTTTTCCCCCCAGACAACAAACATTTTTCCCATCCTACATTTTAACCGTAGCTTTCAAAACGCTTTTAAAAACCCAGTGAGTCTGAGGAAATGGCCCAAAAGGCAGCTGTGCTCCACAGAAATGGTAGGTATTGGCTTTAAATTAAAAAAAAAAAAAAGCCCTTAAGAATTCACTAATGTTTTAACAAGTCCCTTCCCTCTCAAGTTACATCATTTTCGCCCCGCTGGCTCCTATGATGCCATAATTCTCTTGTTCTCCTGCCACCGTGGAGTGTCCCACAGAGGACAATCCATCTCCAAAGTAAAGAATAAACATTGTAAATAATAAAATACTTCTTGTTTAAAAACAGAGCCCTCTCAGGACGTATAAAACAATAAGCAACAATAAAAGGCAGGAGCTCATTTCCTTCTTCCTTCTGAAGGCGTCTTTGGGATTTGAAAGCTGCATTTGTAAGTCTTGGTGGAGAGAGAATTACCTGGCAGTTCTGCAAATGTTATAAAAATGAGCCTTTCTGGGTTGCCATGTGCTGCCCTGCTTTTCCCTGGGAAGAGAGAGGGGCCCTGGGGGAGCACACAGGGAAAGGACAACAGCACTAGGCAGGGGAACCCCTATCTGACCCTCTCTGGGGACAGAGAGACCACAAAACCAACCTCAAGGCACCTTTTAATCTAAGAGGATTTAAATGAAGATTTAAGGGGGTGAAAAGCTGCCAGGGAAAGATGTTTTATATATATATATATGTATAAATATATATATTAAACCAAGCTCCCTGAACATGAGACCCCAGTGCCCAGGAGGGGATTGCAGGGGGCTCTGGGATGGAGGGTTTGCAGCCCTGTGGAGTGTTGTGTGGATTCCAGGACTGCAGAACATCCCTCCAGACTGCGTGTCCTCCCCTGACCCTCGTAGGTACACACAGTGCCAAATCCACAGGATCCAGCCCTGGGACAGGCCCGGGCAGCCAGGGCTCTTGGCCACGGCCCTGGGTACCACCCAGGCTGACCCAGCACTAGTCTGGAACCACCAGACCATTAGATGGGGATGGAGGAGGAAAAAGCCACAAAGGCCTGGCCAGCCCTGTGTCCTGATGGGATGCTGGCCATGGATACCTCAGAAAAGGGATGAAGGACAAAGCAAGAAGCCGTGGCACTCTTTGTGGTGTATCCTCCTCCATCTTCTGCTATCAGTAAACTCAGTGCAGGGCTGGGCCTGAGCCAGGAGCTGTAACAGCCACAATTCATGGTCATCCATGAACTTGTTTAAACCCTCATTGAAGCCCTCTGGACTCCACTCGTTGGAGTGTCACCTGGGCAGGAGATGCCAGGAGTGACCTCCTGAGCATCCTCTGGTCTCCAGGTATTTTGTGCTGCCTGTCAGGTGTGTTCATCCAAACAGCCCTGAGGAAAGAAGGGAAAGCATCCTTTGCTCACAGGAGGAGATGCCTGGAAGGGACCCACAATGATCTTCGAGTCTATATGTGTCCCTTCCAACCCAGAATATCCTGTGGTTCCGTCTGATGGTGGGGGATCACAGCCCCCAGCTCCACTCGGAGCACTCTCCCTGACTGGCACTCAGACTGGAAAGGCCTGGCTCTCCAGTTCAAAACTGAGTTCAAAGGCGCTGGAGCTGCTGGGCTGGACTTTTGGCCAGTTCCCTGGTTGGGTGGACAGAGTGGTTTCCTTCCTCCCCAGGCCACGCTGGCCATTGTCTGAGCCCCCAAAGCACACACATAAAAGAGCAACTAAACAAAGTATTTGGGGTTTAATTGAATGGTTCTACTTCTGGCCAGGGAAAAACTAATTGCTCCAAGCATGGCCTGGTGCCACCCCGGGGATGTTCTGTCTGCTGAAACTTGCCCCAAACACATTCAGTGTGGATAAAGAGGGACTGAGGGGCACGAGCCCATCTTCCCTTCCACAGTAAGCTGCCAGTCCCTCTCTCATCCCAGGGAAACTTGGTTTTCCTTCATATGCAGGGTCTTCACTCCCTCCTGGACAGTAAATAAAGTGTTAGACATACAAGGACACATAATGTGAGTGCTTGGGGCCAATTGCCCCAGCCCAGCACCCAAACCCAGCACTGAGGACCCTCATCTTGTACCAGACCAGCTCCAAAACTGGGTCTTACTCCAGTCTCGACCTGTCTCTGAAGGGGTGAAGGAGCCACGTCAGAGCTGTGTACACCTTGGCAAACCAAAGCCTCCATCACCTGCACAAAAGCCCAGAAAACAGGAAAAGGTAAAAGGACCAAATACTCACAGGAAACAGGCAGAGGGTTTTCAGACTCTGCCTGAAAAAAAGGGTTTCACAGGCAACCAACGACTTCCACACTTCATCTCCAACATCAAACAGCGCCAACCAGCTGCTTCCTCTTCCTGGGATGAGCAGATGAGGTTGAACTTCCAGGAGAGACTTGAAATCCTCTCTGCCCGGCTCCCCTGCATCCTCGCCCGCTCCTGGGATGGAGAGGACCCCGAGCTCAGAGCGGGACCATCCCGGTGACGCTGCACCCTCCTGTGGCTACACACGGCACAGGCTGCACGTTGGGCCCTGTCAGGCCCGGGCTCAGCACCAGGCTGATGGAAACCCCGCTGGGATGATGGACTGGACCCCAGGGAAGCACAAATCCCAACACTTCCAGGCCAACTTGGCGTCGCCGCTCCCGGTGGTGCTGGCGGGGTCCCAAACCCATCCAGCCAGGAACCAGCCTGCAGGACATCCAGGGCAGTGCTCGTTTTGAGGCTTGAAAAGGCTGCAAACCCTGTCCTGGTTGCTGTTATAACACACGGGGAACAGTGCTGAGGCCTGATGGGGTGATTTTGTATGAGCATTTTGTGCATAAAATAAAATATTCTCTCTCTCTCTTGCTATGTCTAAACTGCAGGGCCTGGGCAGAGTTCCCAGCTCTGGCTCTACATCACAGTCTGGCCCCAAGTCCATGTTGGGACAAGCTCCTTGGCCACAGACTAACCCTTTTTATGGTTGTTCAGCACCCAGCACAACAAAGCTCCATTCAGTCCTTCAGCTACTGCTGCCATAAACAAACCACTGGGCTTTGTTTGGAGCCCAAGTCCTGCAGGTTGAGAACCTGCGAGTGAAATAAGGTGTAAACAAATGGGTTTGTTTTTCCACTAGTGCAGAGACATGTAAACTAATTGCCCAACATTAAAACTGCAGTTCAATGAGTCCCAGGTGTTAGATAAAGTAGAGCTGATGTTTCCCAAACTTGAAGCTCCAGCTTGAAGGAGCCACAGGCTTTGAAAGCAGAGCCATCAAAAAGTGATCATGAAGATCTTTGTACACCATCCCTAAAGGTTGTGGGGATTTTGGGCAAAGGAAAAACACATAGGTGAACATTGCTGAGGGCACTGGGAGGTTGGGTGTGTTGGGATGCTGCTTTTTCACCACTGTAAACTTCCTAAGTGACTCATCTTTCTATCTCAGGATCTCACTTTGTCCTTGGGAAAACCTTTGTTATGGATTTCTGAGTGAACACCATGAACATCTCCATGTCAAAATGTAAACAAAAGGCTCCTCAGGGGGTTTTGGCACTGACATGCCATGGAGTTGAGTAATGCTCAAGGATACCTTGGTTTTTGAATATCTAACCCTATTACCAATTTTTTTTTATTCCAACCAGTCTTGAACATCAGCAAGCTCAGCCTACTGGAATCAGGGTCTTAATCCCAGCTTCTTCTTGGGTTTCATCTTTGCATTAGCAGCAATTGGTCATGGCCAGGTTGGACAGGGCATGGAGATCCCATTCTCATGGAAGGTGTCCCTGCCTATGGCTGGAACAAGATGGTCTTTAAGGTTCCTTTCCAACCCAAATCGTTCCATGATTCTGTGGCCCTGGGGATGAAACATGGACATTTTTCCCTTCTGGAAAGAGAGACATTCCCCTGAGGAGCAGCTGAAAACCCTGCCAAACATAAACACCGTTTGGTGGGACTGGTGCTGGATGGTGCCCAGCCCAGCTGGGAGTGTTCCGGCTATTTTGGCACCTCAGAGAATTCATCAGAAAGCAGGGCAAGGAAAACAGGCTATGAGTCCCTCACAAACCACAACTCCAGATCAGCCCTTCACAGAGGGCCTTTCTCAGTAGCCTCTGGCCTGGATGTGGAATGTCTAAAGAAATTAGGTTTCCCTTATTCCCTGGTGACTTCCAAGGACACAGCCTGGCATGACAACTACTGCACAACTCTCTGACAGGAGGGTGGGGTTGGCTGCTTCTCCCAGGCATAAGTCTTAAGTGATAAGACATAGTCTTAAATTGTGCCAGAAGAGGTTTACATTGCACATTAGGAAGAATTTCTTCACAGAAGGGGTGATTAGACATTGGAAGGGGCTGCCCAGGGAGGTGGTGGAGTCCCCATCCCTGGAGGTGTTCAAGGAACAACTGGAAGTGACACTGGTCTAGTTGATAACTAGTGATCATTCACAGGTTGGACTCAGTGATCTCGGAGGTCTTTTCCAACCTAATTAATTCTGTGATTCTGTGGCAGAGACACTCATGCAAAGACACTCACTTCCCCATGAGCATCTGTTCAATGGGCAAGAAGAGAACTTGTTTTCTCCCATAGCAGCCCCATGCCCCGGCACTGAGATGATCTCAGAGTTCTTTCACTCTTCTGAGCTACCCAGCTTTTCTTTTCTCTTCTTTCCTTTCCTGTGCAACAAGGAAATAGGTCACATTTCAAAGAAACCAGCAACGGTGGTTTGCGAATGCCTGAGCACTCACTGGATGGTGCAGCCCATTCCCCTCCTGTTTCCCAAAATCGACACATTTCTCACTCAACAAAGAAGATTTTCCCTCTTTGTTCCTTTCTTCCTTCACACCTGCTGTAAGGAAGCCTCCAAAGCCATCGGGCTCATCTGCAAACCAGGTAAGAGGCACTTTTTTTTTGCTGTCGGCATCTTCGGTCGCGGTTGCGCGTCATGGCTGCTTTGTTCCTTGTCTTGTGCCTTCCTGCCCACCCCAATAGCACTGGGGGTTTAGAGGGAAGATCCTGTAAAGCCTTGGTGTTAACAGGCCCAAATAGTTAATAAGGGTGAAACCCTGGTGTCAACAGGCCCAAATGAATCCATTGTGTGACCGCTCTCTGCCGGTTACTCCATCCGTTCAAGTTTAGGTCTAAGTCAGGGGACATCACACTCTTTTTGAAGGTGAGCGGGGTTTAGATAGGTCAGAACTTGCTGAAATGGTGGTTTGAGGTCCAATACTCATAGCCAGCCATTCTCTTCCCTTTATGCACAGACGTGACATCAAAATTTGTCTCCTTTGGGAGATTTTCTTTAAGCTGCCTGCGAGCCTCAGTGGCACTGTGGGAAAATTTAGGATACCTGGCACCTGCTGGATAATGATCTGAATACTCAAGGAGGACTTCAGAGATTTGCTGCCGATCAATGTAACAGCAAATATACCCAAAAACAGAGGCCTCTGGCAAACTCACATTTATTTCCTTGGATTTCTTTGTCATCCCCTCTGTTCCTGCCCTGCAAAGGTCCAGGTCCCATCAATCCAAACACAGCCCATGGTGTTATGGAATAAACTAGAACAAATGAAAGTTGAGTCTGAACCTCAGAAAACATTTCCTAGTGGACAGATCTATTAGAATATGGAATAAATACCACAGGCACACAAGGAAACCCCATCGTATAGGGAAGAACTGGAGAGGGGGCTGGAGAAGGGATCAGGCAGAAGGTTCCTCGCTGACAGGGATGAACAAACTAATCTACAAGGTTGTGATTTCTGATATATTCATGATTCTTGTATTTTCCACCTTTCTTCATCCTTTTTCCTCTTGAGAAGAGGGACCCAAGTCCCTGAAAATCCTGATGCTCCCAGGAATAGGATTTCCTAAAGAAACATGGATGGTGTCCCAGCAGTATTTAGAATTCACACATATCTGCATAACTTTAAAAGTTAATTCCCATTAAAATCTTGACCAGAAAGAGGGTTTCCTGGAAGCTGTCAGGATGTTACCAATCTCTGTACCGTCCTGTAAAGCAATAGGCTCCAAAAAGAGCAGAAAACTTGGAAATTCCCAGGCTCCAGACACAATCTAAGCCTTCTCAGTGACACACAGAAAACTTGGCTTGAGCAGGAAAAGTCTGAAGGGACAACAGATGTGTCAGTTAAGCCAGGCTTAACTCACACAAACCCCGAGCAGGTGGGACTGGCAGCACAAAACCAGAGATACCAAGGGCAAGGGAAGCCAAAGAGAGGATATTTTTCCCCCCTACCAGTGTGTGGGTTTGAATTCAGTGACAGGGCTGGGAACAGAAAGGTGCCCAAAGCAGCTGCTCATGAGGTAATGCAGGAAATTCATCTGGAGGGTTGGAAATACCCAAAAGTACCAAATAGATGTTACAAAAGCATTTAAAAGCCCTCAAACTTTGTTTAGCACTTGTTTGTTCCAGGAATCTCTGCTGACTCCTACAGTAGCATTAGGTGGGTTCCATCAAATGGACAGGTTGGGAATCCCAGAATGGTTTGGGTTGGGAGGGATCTTAAAGCTCATCCTGTTCCACTTCCTGCCGTGGGCAGGGACACCTCCCACTAGCCCAGGGTACTCCAGCTTGGCCTTGGACACTTCCAGGGCTGGGGCAGCCACAGCTTCTCTGGGTAACCTGTGCCAGGGCCTCCCCACCCTCACAGGGAAGAATTCCTTCCTGATATCCCATCTATCCCTGCCCTCTGGCACTGGGAAGCCATTCCTCTTGTCCTGTCCCTCCATCCCTTGTCCCCAGTCCCTCTCCAGCTCTCCTGGAGCCCCTTTAGGCACTGTAGGGGGCTCTCAGGTCTCCCTGGAGGTTTCTCTTCTCCAGATGTACACCCCCAAAGTATAATACTTGGGTAACATGATACAGGCTTAGAGTAATATATATATATATCTATAATATAATACAGGCTCAAAGTATATACATATATATAATATGATACAGACTCAAAGTATATAATCCTTGCTTAGTATTTAGTGCAGGAATATGAATTTTTAAACACAGTTTTGATCACTGAATGTGCTTATTTAGCTTTGTAGCATCCCAGAGGTTCCAGGGAAGGCCCAGCTGGGTGTGGGACTGAATGGGCACAGCAGAGACCAGGCCTGGGCTGGAGAGAGCCCAGAACATGAAACAGATCCCAGGGGCCACAGAGAACATGGGCAGCTTTTACAAAGTCCATGCACAGCCAGCAAACACAGTTCCAGCCTCAGTAAGGAAGGCACTAAGGATAAAGCATGAACTAGTCTTAAATAACTCCATTTCCCTACATCCTATTCAAATAAACAAAGCCCCTTTGCTGCTATAATTTAAAATGAACTGAAAGCCCTGGGCAGATCTAGCCCATTATTTCTCTCTGCTCTGAACAGTTTTATACTTGGAAAATGGATATCACAAGCTGCCTGTTAGTGGAGCATTTCAACACCCAGAGCAGACCTTTCACATAGGAAATGTGAACACAAACTTCCACTGCCCCTCACGAGTCACACACGTGCCCAAACACACTCTGGTCACATGGAAACACATCCTCACCCCTCAGAGCTGATGAGATTTTGCAAGAGCAGAGCTGAACTCCAAGCCTTTAACTTCCCCAGCCTCCAGTTGTATTGATTTTCCTCTTCAGAGTTTCCTCTTCAGGACTTTCCTCTGACCACCCTGTAATCCTGCCCAGTCTGAATCTGTTTAATCCTCACAACACAGAGCAGTAAACAGTGTTCAAAGCAACCCTGAGCAGCCCTGATGAGGCAAACCTTGTGCTCCTACTCTGCTGAAGACCTTTCAAGACCATCACTAACCACCAGGACATTATTTTACACATGATTTTGGGATCTTGCAAAATTTCCATCCTTGTTGCAAATTAGATTTAAATCTTAGACTCATCTTTAGTCTTTTAAAACTCCAAACAGAAAACTTTGCTGTCAAAACGCAGTAAACTTTGCTGTCAGGTGGCTGTTGGGCTCTGAGTCTTTCTACTTTATTTGCCCAGTTTCTGACCTTAAATCCAGGTCTGCCAGTGCAGTGCCCTGGTCTCCATCAGTCACAGTGCAGGTTGTCACTGCTCTGGCTCTGGGAAGGTATTTCCTGGGATGTCAAACATGTCCTTGCCAAAACAGAAGCCATCTCCCACTTCCCTGTGCACAACTACTTCCAAAGAGCAAATGTAGGGACCTCAAATTCCCAACCCAACAGGACATTGTCAGCAGACCCTGGTGAACCAGGACCTCAAACTGCTCCTGACCACCGAAAGGAACAGGGAGGTTAATCACCATCACCTCCCAGTTCATACCAGGGCAGCTTAGCCAAGACTTACTTTGATAAATCAGAGGAGTGGAGTCTCTTAAGCCAGACCTTGTAATAGCCTTTGGCTTCCAACAGGCTCCAGGGGCCCCTCAGCTGGTGACAGCATTACTTTGGCAGGTCCAGATGCACGAAAGCCACAAAGGGCGAATGCTAAAGGAGCTGAAACTTTAGGCAAGACCTGTCACTTGTACCTTGGGAAATACACACAGGGTTTTTTTTATTCTGGATGATCTTGAAGTACATCAAAAAAGCAATCACTTCAGGTCCTGGGTGCCCCTGAGGGGATGAGACAACATACAATTCTTGCAGTGAGTTAATAATTCAAACAGATTTAGGAGTCTGGAGCAAGAAGTGGGGGAAGAGGCTTCAGATAATGCTTTTGCTGGGTTTTTTTCTGTATTTTTCTGAAAATCCTATGGGGTTATAAAACAGCACAAGAACTTCACTTCTGAGTCCTGTTGGCCATAATAAAGCAGGTGTAAAGATGTCCAAGTGACTGTTCTTTCAAGCCCCACCATAGATCATCTAGAGATTCAATGTTCTTATGGTGCTGGGCAGTGTAATGTGACAGCCAGTGTGGTACTTGGGAGAACTCCAGCCCTTGGCATCCTCTGCCTCCTTCAACATCCTCATCTGCAGGAGAGGGATCATCAACATCATCCCTCAGCTGCCTAGAAATAAAGAATTGAGACATGGGACCCGGGTACAGAGCACCATCAGCACATTTCTGAGGAGCAAAGCCCTGGCCAAGCCTGGGGTAAAGCCTTTGAAGGGACAGGGAACAGTTGTGGTTTTTAGGAACCAGGTGTTCCAGGTGAGAGCTCTGAGGCACACCAAGGTTACAAAGCAGACAAGAGCAATTTTAAAGCTTTATTACTTAAGAGAATGGCTGGAGCTGTGCCAGGGGGTGGGATGGATCTCAGGGAAAGGTTCTTCCCCCACAGGGTGCTGGGGCACTGCCCAGGCTCCCCAGGGCAGTGGGCACGGCCCCAAGGCTGCCAGAGCTCCAGGATTGTTTGGACAATGCTCTGAGGGACAGGGTGGGATGGCTGGGGTGTCTGTGCAGGGCCAGGGGTTGGACTGGATGATCCTTGTGGGTCCCTTCCCACTCAGGACATTCTACAATGATATAATACTGAGAAAATCCTCTGTTGCAAGAGTTAAAAGCCCGAAGCAGAACACTGAGCCTTCCATTTCATCCACCGGGAGCACTGGCAAGGGCATGGAGTCGATGGCACACTGGATTCTGCCCGGGGCTGCTGGAAGGTCTGGGTTGGGCAGCACTGGGATGAGCTGCAAAACTGCAAAGCAGAAACAACTGAGCAGCAAAACCACCATGCTGCCACTTCTGGGGTTACTCCCTCCACTAACCAGGAGCACTCCAGCACCTGCAAAATATTAGTGAAAATAGTCTCAAACCTTATTTTGTGATTATTTGACCCAAACCAGTCACTCTCCCAAGCACTTAGAGCTGCCTGTCAACAATTAAGTGGCCAGAAAGCCCAATGGCAGAGACAAAGCTGGAAGAGACACCAGACCCAGCAACATTCAGTCATTGACCCAAACCCTGAGCTCAGATCTCATGGAAAGTCCTTCTGCCTCCAGATGCCCAGCACAACCACATTTTGCCCAGGTTCTATCTCATTTTGGCCAAAAAGAGAAGAGAACTGAAGCCAGCTGAGACCTTTAAAGTCTTTTTAAAGAACCAACTTGTTTTAAAAAAACAACTTGTTCATGCTTCTGAAAAGCAGAGAGATTTTCAGAAGTTTGGAATTCCAAAAATCCCTCAGCAGAAACTTATTAAATAACAAAGTTATGATAGGTTGGGCTAGTGAAGAACAGTTTTTGAGTCTCCTGCTCCTTCTTGCCTCTTCTCCGTCTCCCTAGAAAACTCCCAGTGCTGGTCTCTGAAGCAGATCAGTGAAATCTGCTGTTGAGATCTGCAAGGCAGGTGGAAAATTATGGTTTTCGAAGTGAAAATCATGACCATTTTCCTGTCAGATGTTTGTGCAGATCCTGAAGATTAGTTAAGAAGACTTACACACATGGTTTGCCCCTCAATTTTTATCTGAGACTATAATCTCTCATGCACAGAGCTCAAAAGCAGAGGTGGGAGCACCCAGCCTGAATAATATCTTACAGCTAGAGCCTTATTTTATTAATAAAGAAGTGTGAGACTGTGCACATGTCTAGAAATCAGTGGAGGAAACATCCTCCTGAATTCCATATCAGAAGTTCAAGGTCCTGGAGGACGAGGGGGATCATGCAAAGCACAGAGGGGGATCAAAGAGGGTCCTGCCAGGGCAAACTGGACAGACTCAGCACAGACACCAGTGCTGTGGCTGAGCTGGGAAAGGAGCCAGCAAATCCTGCCCCAAGGAACATAATTTTATGCAAAACCAGACAGTAGTCTAGAGAAAAGCCCCACAGCCACAGCAAAACCAGGAGCCAGAGGAACAGGCAGAACTTTCAGGGATGTTCAGTGCTGTCTGCATCTCTCCCAAATCATGTTAAACAGCACCAGGCACTTCTGGGAACTCAGCTGGGCCAAGCAGGGCAGGACATGCTCTGCACAGCTGCCAGTGCCCTGGATTCCCTGGAACTTGGAAGGATTTCCATTTTGTCTGTGCTGAAAGTGCTGAAGAAAGACCTATTTCCAACTGTTGTCGCTGCTATGAGGCAGCTGTGAGCGAAATCTCTCTGCCACCAGTGCCCCAAACACTGCCAGGTTGTTTGGCAGTGCCCAAACACTGCCAGGAACACCCACCATGGTTGGATGCAGCCCAGGAGCCCAGAGGGATCTCCAGCACAAAATTCCTTGGACCACAATGTTCTCCTGCAGAATTTGTGTCAGTGGGTTATTGGTGTCCTGCACTTTCAGGTGACAAGGGGAGGCTGCAGGAGGGGGAAGCAGAAGACAAGTGACCAGAAGGTTTTCCTAACCTTCTACTACTCCTTTTAGTGTCTTACATCCAAGAGGGACATGAGGATGGGTGCTTGCAATGGGATGAGCTGCAAGGTCACCTCAAAGCTGGTTTTCCTTGGTGGAAAGGTCTGGGGAGACATTTTGCCCGTGTAAGGAGAGCCTGAGCAGGGCAGACAGTGATTAATGCAACCTCCCCTTGACAGCACAGGAAGGACAAACACTAAGAACTTACCAGACCATGCAGAATGAGCTATTTTCTCATCTTAGTCATGATCACTGAGCCACATCATAAATATGTGCCAGAGAATACTCAGTGCTGAGCACGTCACCCCAGTCTGTGAGCAAGTGAAGGGCTTCGTTCTCATTTCAGTGAAAGACCACCAAAAATGTCAACAGCAAAAGAAAAAATCCTCCTGCATTCAGCATTTTTCAGTCTTCCAAAAAACACTGAGTGAACTGGAAATTACATTTCTGGCCCCAGAAAGAAACTGAAAGTAGGATTTTCCCTAACGGAACCCATAACTGCAAAAATGAGAGAGGGGAAAGTCCTGTGAGCTCATCCCAGGTTCTTCCTGTTCCCTACAGCACAATTTCTGATCCAGTGCTAAGTGAGTGGCAATGGGACTTTCACTCTTTCCCCTGTTCCACATCCTGATGATCCTTCTTGCTCGGAAATGTTTCTTGAGAACTGGACTTGCTTTCCACTGATTAATATCTTCTGCTTTATCCCCAGATCATCTTATCTGCACATCCAGAAGAGTTTTTCCTCTCTGAAAGACTCTTATGCTCCTTAGATAATTCTATTTTGCTCTCAGATTTCCCCCCATCATTTTTGGTCCACAATTACTGTGTGTCCTCCACTCCCACAAGCTGTGCTCATTAATCAGCCTGGCCAGGCCCTTTATCTCTTTCACTGTTCTCTCCTGAACTTGTCATGATTCCAGCACTCTTAAGATCAAATCACCTACTGAAATAAGTCATTTCAGTAACACCAAGGTGCTGGGATCATGTTCACCACTGGTACTGAGCCACATGGGTGGTATTGATTTTCTTTTTCATTTTGAAACTGCAGGAAATGCATTGGTCTGTTCTGTGCAGACTAAACTCCCCTTCGTGTGCCTGAGGAGCAATGAGTGCACCCAGAGATCTGCCAGCAGCTTCCACCCCTCTATTCACAGCAATATTCTGATTATAAAGGCCAGTGGTATATCTGCAGCACCAGTGGTGAGCACCAGATGCCCAACACGTTCCTCTTGTCGTGCTGGGATTTGCTGGTTCCCCCTTCATCTGGGCTTTCAAAGCCAGACTGAGCAGCCCTGTGACTCACGGCCGTCAGAGCCCGTGGCACTTACTGCAAGTACGGAGAAGTTGCTTTGGTGTCTCAGCCAACTTCAGAGTTGGATATTTACAAGCTGCCTAAATCCCCTCCAGCAGTGCTACAGAAGGTTGTCTCCCTGTTTTGGGCACTGCTGTGCCAGCACTTGGAACACGGGAGCCACTGTGCCTCAAATCTGGGGCAGTTTAATTGAAGACAAACCATCTCCAAGAGCCACTTCAGAGATGGTTGGAGGCCCTGCAGCAGCGCTGGCTCCTCACAGGGGAGCTGGAACATTCACCTGGCACTGCCCCAAGCAGAAGCCCCTGTCCCTAGGCTTGGGGCAGCTCAGGTCACATGGAAACCTTTGTCTCATCCAAGCTGGGGTGACCAACACATGGCACTGGTGCAGCACCAGTAAGGCCAAGCTCAGTACTGGCCTGAATGGGAACTGCCTGCTGGGTTTGGAATAGATTATAGGGAGAAATTCTTTACTCAGAGGGTGGTGAGGCCCTGGCACAGGTTGCCCAGAGAAGCTGTGGCTGCCCCATCCTGGAAGTGTCCAAAGGGCTTGGACAGGGCTTGGAGCAACCTGGGCTAGTAGAAGGTGTCCCTGCCCATGGCAGGGGGTGGGACTGGATGGGATTTAAGGTCCCTTTCAACCCAAACCATTCTGTGGTTCTGTGATTCCCCATTCCAATCCACCTCCTCTCCCAGAGGGACATGCAGAGTTCCAGCGGTGCCTTTAGAGGAAGACTATAAACCAAAATAAATGTATCAACTGCTAAATTTGCATAAATATTGTCCAGAGTGAGAATGCCTTAAAAATACTTCTGTAGAGACAGAAAAGGCAGGGAGTTTTGGACACATCAACCCATGTCTGACAGAATCCACCGTATGAAATCAGAGGAGAGCTTATGCTTAGGAGGATGTTACTTAGGGCAACACAGTGACCATTTTCTCTCAAAACTAAATGAAGGCAGAGTAACTCAAGGACGGAAACCCAACCACAGTGCTAAAATTTGAGCTCAGCTGTCACCTTTATTTTTAAACGGCACAGTCAAAGCCTAAATGCAGCTGTTAATGTAACAAAGCCACCGTCATTTTGTGGTTGGAAATAGAGCTGTCAGCCCCTCCAGCACCTGGAGCAGGGAGGCAAGAAGGGCACGTTGCTCAGAGCAGCATCAAACCTGCTCAGTGGGTTTAGTCCTCCCAGAGAAGGACCTGCCCAGCACCATCAGAAGGACCCAGGCCAGTGTACGTCATAATAAACTCATTTCCAGTAAGATGTGTCACACCTAGTGCTCTCAAAGCCCTCTGTGTCACCTCTCCTGCAACCTGCTGAAGGCTGTGCTACTTGTAGTAGGAAATAGGGAAGTAGTGTAGTAAGTGGCCAGGGAATGGACTCAAGCCACAAACTCACAATCAATCCCTCAGGTAAATACTTTATTTAATCTTCCTGCAGTTTGACACTCCCTAAACACTCTGCTCTGGCAGAAGTGGTCACAGCATGAAGGCTGGCAGAGCCCAAGGAGTATTTGGATGATCCTCTGGGGCACAGGGTGTGACTCTCGGGGATGGTCCTGTGCAGGGCTGAGGGTTGGACTGGATGATCCTTGGGGGTCCCTTCCAGCTCAGCACATTCTGGGATTCTGTGAGTCAATCCCTAGGCCTGTGATGTTGTGCATAAGTTGTTATTTCAGCAAAAGCCCCTCACAGGGTTTTGCAGGGAGGGCAGGTAGAAGCAAGCAAAATCCAGAGCCCTTTTCCTCCAACTTACGCCCAGGCTACTGCAGTTTTTGGTCATTGGCTCCATGGAACCACCTGCTCCATCTCAAACCCAGAGGATCCTGCTGGCATCAACCCCTTGGTGGCAGGAACAGCTCTGTGCTCAGGACAAACATCCTGCCATCACTTGTTTGGAGCCGTGGCTGCGTTCCCAGAGCACAGGAGCACTCGGGCAGCCAGGCAGGAACGGGTGTGAGGGGTTTAACTCTGCCCCTCAGCCCCTCATTAACAGCTGGTCAGCTTCGAGGGCTCTGGAGCCAGGAGTGTTTTCAGTGGCTCCACAAAGGATCAGCAGGGGGTTTTCACAGCCTTTCTAGCTAAACCCACATCCAACAGAGGAGCACAGGCTGCCTTAGGACAACAGGGTGACTTTCCTTTACCCAAAAGCATCACACGGTGGTGTCACCCTGCACGTGGGGACAGCACCCACCTATTCCAGAGCTGCCCTGAGAGGGCCACTGCTCAGCAGGGGCATTTGGCTTCTGAGAAGATGCTGCTACAAACCAGGGGCAGCTCCAAGGGCTTCTGTTCTTGTGCTAATCCAGCCACTGAAGCCTGTGGCAGAGCAGGAAACAGGCATCGGGGTACCTGTGCCTGTCTGCACCACTGGATGTTCCTGAAATATTAATGTCAGCTTGAGTTAAACAAATAAACCCATTCAGTTAAATTTTCTGTGCCCCTCATTGCAGCATTTTAGGAAAAATATGGTTCTTTACATTCTGATTTATCAAGGTCTGATAAATACTCAGGAAATATAAGATGTTCAACAAGTTTGGACATCAGGGTTGCCCAGAGAAGCTGTGGCTGCCCCATCCCTGGAAGTGTCCAAGGCCAGGTTGGACGGGGCTTGGATCTAATTTTTATTCCTATTCAAAGGTAAATAAGGGAGCCAAGAGGGGAGATTTGATGACATCCTGCAAAAGCTGGTGGCCTTGCTTGAGACCTGCTCCAGGTGACCCTGCCCTGGCAGGGGGGTTGGACTGGGTGATCTCCAGAGGTCCCTTCCTACCAGCAGTAGGACAAGAGGGCACAGCCTTTAGCTGTGCCAGGGGAAGTTTAGGTTGGACATCAGGAAGAAATTCTTCTCAGAGAGAGGGATCAGCCACTGGAAGGGGCTGCCCAGGGAGGGGGTGGAGTCCCCGTCCCTGGAGGTGTTTGAGGACAGACTGGACATGGCATCAGTGCCATGGGCTGGGTGACGAGGTGGTGTTGGGTTGTGGGTTGGACTCCATGATCTCAGAGGTGTTTTCCAACCTGGTTGATCCTGTGATTCTGTGATTTTTCAGAAACCCGTTGGTACAATGTTCTCACTGTGCTTTTCCTCAGGGGCTGAGCTCTGCCTTCTCACAGGAATATCTGCCCTGGTCTCCTGTGGAGGGTTCCAAACCCACCCTTGTGCCCCCCTAAAGCACCTGCACCGAGGGCTCACGAGTGAAAATCCCAGAGGAAGCAGGGTTTGTAACCCCAAGAAGCTGCTTTCTGGGAGCTGGGCAGTGCCAGCTGTTGACCAAACCCAGCCTGAGCAGAGCAGGCAGAGCTGTCCCTCCACAGCCCCCTCCCCTTCCCCCCGCTCCCAGAGCTAATTGCTTCCGCTCATTAGCATCTGACAAATAACCACGGAGGGAAAACAAGTCCCCAGCAGGATCTGAGTGAGCTCAGGCCTTTGTTACCATCTCCCCGCTCCAAACTGGCGTGTCATCGATTTTCCGTGCTCTGCTGCACCGGTGCTGCCTCTCGGGGAAGGATGAGCACCACGAGCGGCCAAACCACAGCAGAGCAGCAAGAAGAGAGGGTCTGAGAGCTGCAGGGTGGGAGCAGAGGTGGCACATGGCACCCTCTCAGCCTCTGGGCACAGATTTGTATCTGCGCCAGACCCTCAAACATGAACTGTCAGCAAGGGCACTGGCTCGTGGGAATAAACGTTTACCAGAGCTGAGGGCACCCAAGGCAGCCTGTCCAGCTTAGGTCCTGGGTGGAAGGTGGCACAGAATACCAGTCACCCATTCCCCTGCCACTGGCTTGGCACTGGCTGCTTCCAGTACACAGAATCACAGGACCATTAAGGTGGGAAAAGCCTTTAAGATCATCCAGTTCCACTGCAAGCCTAACACTGCCAAGGCCATCACTAAGCCAAGTGCCACATCTACATGTTTTTTAAATCCTTCCAGGGATGGGGACTCTACCACTGCCCTGGGCAGCCTGTGCCAGGGCTGGACAACTCTTCCAGTGAAGTAATTTTCCCTAATATTCATATTAAGTCTTCCCTGGCACAACTTGAGGCTGTTTCCTCTTGTCCCAGATAAGAGGAAATAGTGACCCCCACTTGGGCCCTCCCTCCTGCCAGGGAGTTGTAGAGAGTGAGAAGGTGCCCCCTGAGCCTCCTTTTCTCTAAGATCAAGGCCACAGGCATTTGAGCAGAGCCACTCCCTCTGTGTTTGACCTCCAGTAACACTGTACTGGGTGGCACAAGGTCTCTGGACACGGATTTAGAAAGGGAAAGAGGGGCACTGATCTCCATGAGCTCTTCCCTGGGTCTGGTACAGTCCTGTCACTGTCATGAGCCTTCACATATCACTGGGGCACCAGAGCCCTTCGTGAGCCTTGCAAGTGGAATTGTTGCTGTGGAATTTAATATTTTTCCTTTCAAAAAGGACTGTGGACTGTCCCCAGGGCCAAATGGCTCCAGTGTTTCACTTCATGTGGGAGAAGAACATCAGGAGGAATTTCTTCCTGGAAAGAGTGGTCAGGCTTTGGAAGGGGCTGCCCAGGGAGGTGGTGGAGTCACATCCCTGGAGATGTTCAAGGAATGGCTGGACGTGGCACTCAGTGCTCTGGGCTGGGGAACAAGGTGGTGTTTGGTCAAAAATTGGACTGGAAGATTTTGGAGGTCTTTTCCAACCTTGGTGATTCCATATGGAACATTCCTGCACTGTGGACTTCCCTGCTTCGTTCAGGGCCAAGATCACACAAGGCCCTTAGTGGCAACCAGGTTTTTCTGTGGAGTTTCTGTAAAAGCCACCACTTCAGGCAGGTCTGAGTCAGTGCTGCTCCCTGAGAAGTAGAAGAGATGGTTATCTCCACATACAAGCAGAAGACAGCCTGTTAGTGAGCACAAACACAAACGGGCTCATGCTTTCGTAAACTCCCACTCACACGTAGCTCAGTTGCTGACAAATGGGTGAGTAGCTGAGGTTTCAATGAGCTGGGAGGTCAGAAAAGCAGCTCTGGCCAGAAATGTGAGTGCTCAGGAGGAAATCTTGGGAAGAGCTGCCATGGAGTGCATAAATAAAAATTAAACATTAATCGGGAACCTGCAGCCAGGTCAATCCAAAGTTAAGTTTGTCAGGTTTGTCTTTGAACTAAGAAGCATTTCATGTTGAATCAAAGTTATTTTAAAGCTTTCTGTTATGTAATATTTAAAAAACCCAAAAAAACCAAAACAAAAAAACCAAATCAAAACATGTGCCTGAGCTCCAGGAATCAGCTCTTCAGTTCATCCTCCTGCACAGTGCCAGCTCCTCTTGGGATGAATGACTTGGAAAGGCAGCTGGAGGCATTTTTCAGCCCTTCTTATCTTCAGCCATAAATCCAGTTCTCAGGTCAAATCAAGAACAACTGAATGGAATCCAGGGAAGGGATGGGGGACAGCCAGAAGGTCCCTGCACATGCAAGTCCAGAGGGAAGAGGCTGCTGCTTGAGATCACTCTGTCTCTGCCAACCCTTTGCTCCTCACCCCCAGCTCCCAGCCCTAAATCCTCCCCACCCCTTCTCTGTGCCACAGAGAAGGCTCAGCCCTGCTCCTCCATCCAGCCACCCCTCTGTGGGGGCCATCAGGGCTCCTGGAGAGCTCAGGGAACAGGAGGGTTGGGATAACCTTGGGTACAGACCTGTGCTCAGGGCTCTCCTGCAGCGCTGTCAGAAGGGGCTGGAGCAGCACCGTGACACACATGTTTATTCTTTGAGGGAGCGCAGGTGGCACCACGAGAAGCATCTTCCCTTCCCATGGGGTGGTCAAAGAGGCCAGTTCACATGGACAAGGAGGCTCCCCAGGCCAGAGGAGCTCGGGGCAGAGTGATGCTCCCTCCACACCCACCCAGCTGACTCACCTGCTGCAGGTCAAGCAGCTAAACTGGGCTGCCCATGGAACCCCCCCCCCCTGTGCCACAGGACACTCCCAACCCTAAGGGGCAGCAGAAGAGACCTCAGAGGAGCCGAAAGACCCCACCACCCACCCCAGGCTGACCTCACCTCTCAGCAATGCTAAATTTACCAGGCACTTCCAGCTGCCCCTGCTCCCCTTCCCCAGTCAAACCCCATGTAGGGGGTGGTTAAAAACCCCCTGCCCCACACTGCCCCCACAAACCTCGGCAGCAGCTCCCAGCACCACCTCCAAAGCATCCCCTGACCTCTCTGTGCTGGTTCCCGCTCTCCAGCCCCTGATCTCCCCTGGGCAGGTCCCTCCTCCCCCCCAGGGTGACCCAACCACCTTAAAGGGACAGCTCAGCCAGCCAGGGCTGTGATCTAAAGGATTATTTGTGGTATAAGGGATTATTTGTGTTATATGGGATTATTTGTGTTATATAGAATTATTTTTGGTATATGGGGGTATTTGTGGTATAAGGGATTATTTGTGCTTTATGTGATTTTTGTGGTATATGGGGTTATTTGTGGTATATGGGATTATTTGTGTTATATGGAATTATTTGTAGTATATGGGATTGTTTGTGGTATATGGGATTTATGTGTGTTATATGGGATTATTTGTGATATATGGGGTTATTTATGTTATATGGGATTTTTTTGTGGTATATGGGGTTATTTGTGGTATATGGAAAGTTTTGGGGTATATGGGGTTGTTTGTGTTATATGGGATTATTGCTACCAGGACAATGGGACAGAAAATATGGTCCTAACAGGATGCTGAAGTTTGCCAGTGCTGCCTCCAGTTTCACCAGTGCTCCTGGGAACTGGCTCTGTATTCACACAAAGTGCTTCTGCTGTTCTGAGAAGTTACAAAATTAAACCAGTTCCTGTTGGTTCCTGTCTGATGAGTGAAATAAGTACCCAGCTATATATGGATGTGATTGCCTGACATTTCCTGGGTGCCATGGGCACAGATCCCACTGTGTTTCACATGGGGGTTCTTTTTTTTCAGGACATCTCCATGTCATGACACCAACTTGCAAACGTGGCCATCACCACAGGGGCCCTGGGTGACAGCCCCGAGGGCTCTGTCTAGCCTGAGGGGAGCACCCAAACCCAACAGGAACACCCAGGGCCAGAGACTAGGCAGGTGCTGGAAAAATCAGGTCCTGTCACTTCAAATTAATGATGGGGGAGGGTCCCTTGCACAGCTTCTTCTGGGCATTTGTTACATTCACCAAATCAGTCCATGAAATTGGTTCTAACTTTTGTCTGCTTTGGGAAAAGGAGGTTGTGTGAGGTTTGTGGAAGTCTGTTGGGGTTGTTCAGGGTTGCTCGGGTCCACCCAGATGCAGTGCCAAGGACAGAGCTCAAGGAGCGTTTGGATGTTACTCTTGAACACAGGGTGTGACTCTTGGGGATGGGCCTATGCAGGGCCAGGAGTTGGACTCGATGATCCTTGTGGGTCTCTTCCAACTCAGCATATTCTGTGGTTCTGTGACCAGAGCTGTAGTTTGGAAGAGGAGCTGAGTTATGCCCAGAAGACCCTGGGCTGGTGTGTGAGCACTGGGAAGAGCCAGGATGGTTGGACAAACCTTTTAAAAGTAAGAGGGGCTATAAATTATCCTGTTCAAGTTTGCTCTGTGACTTCAGCAGGTGACTTTCCCTCATGTCTGGGGACTTAAAAGTTTTTTCTAGTAGGAGTCATTTCCTACTAGGGTTCACCTGTGACAGCGAGGCTTGGATGAGATGGGTGGCACAGCCTGAACCAAGGCCTGGGATCACTCCGTGAGGGTTCCTTCACTCACAGCTCTGTGTTTGGAGAGGAAAACCAGCCTGTTTATAACAGAACACTCTGTGTAGGCAGCTGGAAATTTTGTGAGAGCTCAAATGTCACCAATGGCTTCCGCCACCTCATTTTCACCTGTCTGAACAATTTGTTTGCTGTGATGTTCTGCTCCTGGACTTTCCAGGAGAGGGAATCAGCATGTTTAGGTGCAGCATCCTTGTACCTCCCTGCTGTTTGTCCCAGGTGGGCAGTGGAAAGTAGCAACACACAAAGAAGGCCATTGATCTCCCACTGCTCACTCAGCACTTCCTCTTCCTCCTGAACGTGACTCATGAGCTCACTGCAGTTAAACCCAAGAGCTGCAATCCTCAGTCTCATGTCCTTCAGTCCTGGGAACAGGATGAGGTTGGGAAGACCTGGTCATCTGAGGGAACCAGGTTTGGGAACCAGGTCTGGAAACCAGTGCCTGGGCTGCTTTGATGCCTGGAGGCATCACAGGATTAGGACATTTGCTTTGGTTCCAAGCACCGACTCCAGTCTGGGTTTGAGCCATGGGGTGTTTTCCTTTGTGTCCCAGACCGGCAGCTCTGCCAAGACCCCACTCTGCTCCGTTGGATGGATTTGGTGGAAGGGGCTCCACAGTTGTGCTGTGCCTGACAGGGTTTCACTGGTCCCTCACCCAAGCTGTGAACACCACTGAGGCTTCCTGTTGTGGTTTCCTGCCTTGGCTGAAACGCCTCCTGTTCTCCCTTCCTGTTCTCATCAGGGCCATTTCGGGGCTTGATGGAGACAACAAACAAATAGGTACAGAATGGTCTGGTTGCCATAAACCCAGCTCCATGAGGGTCTTTGCAGAGCAGGGTTGGTTCCTCCTCAGCAGTTTCCTCCTCACCCTTATCCCATTCCTGCCCATCCAGAGCACAAATCCAGCCAACCCCTTCCCAGCTCTAGTGATCCCAGAGGCTGGCAGGAGGCAGCACTGCCACTGTTGTGCTGAGAGGGATGAAGGAGCCTGGGGGAGCCCCAGCAGGGCTGACCACCAGCCCAGACACAGACTTCTCCCACAGTGTTCAGAAATAAGGGTCAAATTGGGAAGAACCAAGGCAAATTGCCCAAAAACCCAGTGTCCTCTTTACTCTCCCAGTGTCTGCTTTACTCTGAACACGAGTGACATGTTTGTGGGATGGGGACAACCACTCTGACCTTTCTTGGGGTCATCGTCTGCGCAGGGAACAAATGAGACCCTTCGGATCTGATGATGTTTCCATGAATCACAGCACACTGGCCTCTGTCAACACCCTCTGGGTGGGATTCTGGATGATTCAAGATAGAGATACAGGACTTGTGTAGATACAGAAGAAGGGCCTCTGCAGCAACTCGGTCAACAACGTGCCCCTTTCTGCCAGCGGAATCAGAGTATCAGCCAAATTCAGACACCACCAGAGTCAGGTATTGTGGGGAAAAGAAAACATAGATTGTTCAAAGGACAATTAGAGGAAAGTTTCTTCTTGTTCCCATCAACTGATGGTTGATGTCTGCCCAGAAGCACTTGGGCTTATCTCTATCTCCTTGTGTTGTGTTTGGTGCAATCGTGTATCTAAATGCTTCTTAGACATCTCATGTTGTAATCTTACTGCATTTAAGATTCTGGCCTCAGAGACCTCCATGACAAAACTAATTTACTCAGAGAGGTGAAAGAATTTCCTTTTATTGTGAAAAGAGGGCTGGAGAGAAAATGGTAGGAAGTCAAGGCTGAAAACTTCGGGATGGATGTGAGAAGCACTTTTTTAATAAGATAATTAACCATTAAATTAATTAAATTAAGATAATTAACCATTTGGAGTGATTCACTGCAGGATTTGGTGCATTCTTTATTGCTTGGAATCTTTAAATCAAGCTCAGATGGGTTTTACTTATACTTTGTAGCTCTATTTAGGGCAGGGTGGAGGAATCCTGTGGGATGCTGTGGATGGGGATATGGATAGAGTGCGTATTTAGGAAGAGGTGCTGACCTTCTCAGGAAGTAAGTGCAGTGAAAGCATCTGAACTAACAGTTCTTGCCTGCAGTGCTAGAACAGGCAGAAAAAGCAAAGGCAATAAAGGATTTTAGTTTTTTCATAGAGCATTGGTCAAAGTCCTGAGTGTGAGGTTGTGGGTTTTTGTTTGTTTGTTTTTTTATTTGCTTGGTTTTTTTTAACATTGTACTCTAACATTTATCTCTGATGTTCCTCTCCACAAGAGGTTTGAAATGACTCAGAGAGTCAGCTGAGGGCTGAAGAACCTCAAGACAGAGGAGTCTTAATTCCAACTAACCATTTTTGCAAAATTATGTGTCAGTGAAGAACATTCAGGGCAATGAGGCTGGGGAAGGGTCTGGAGCACAAGTTCTGTGAGGAGAGGCTGAGGGAGCTGGGGGGGCTCAGCCTGGAGAGGAAGAGGCTCAGGGGAGACCTCCTCACTCTCTACAACCCTCTGACAGGAGGCGGAACCGGGGGGATTGGTCTCCTCTCCTGGGCAGCCAGCCGTAGGACGAGAGGGCACAGCCTTTAGCTGTGCCAGGGGAGTTTAGGTTGGACATCAGGAAGAAATTCTTCTCAGAGAGAGGGATCAGCCACTGGAAGGGGCTGCCCAGGGAGGGGGTGGAGTCACCGTCCCTGGAGGTGTTTGAGGACAGACTGGACATGGCATCAGTGCCATGGGCTGGGTGACGAGGTGGTGTTGGGTTGTGGGTTGGACTCCATGATCTCAGAGGTGTTTTCCAACCTGGTTGATCCTGTGATTCTGTGATTCCATGAATTTTCTCTTCCAGGCTGAACACCAGCAGTGCGTGAACCACCCGGAGGAGTCCCAGGAAAGTCCCGGAGATGCCGGATGCCGCCGCTCACCTGCCCTTCTACTATGGCAGCATCGCCAGGTCGGAGGCCGAGGAGCACCTGAAGCTGGCGGGGATGTCGGACGGGCTGTTCCTGCTGCGGCAGTGCCTGCGCAGCCTGGGCGGGTACGTGCTGTCCGTGGTGTTCGACCTGCAGTTCTACCACTACCCCATCGAGCGCCAGCTGAACGGCACCTACGCCATCCTGGGGGGCAAGGCCCACTGCGGACCCGAGGAGCTCTGCGAGTTCTACTCCAAGGACGCCGACGGGCTGTGCTGCCCCCTCCGCAAACCCTGCAACCGGCCCAGCGGGGTGGAGCCCCAGCCCGGGGTGTTCGACAGCATGAGGGACAACATGGTGCGGGAGTACGTCCGGCAGACGTGGAAACTGGAGGTACTGGCCTTTTCCAGGAGTGGGAATGTGCAAGGGGTGCTCACACCCTGCTGCTTGCACCCTGACCCCTCTGTCGCCGCCACCCTGCCAGAAGATTTATGGCGAGGAGATTAGAGTTCTTTGCTTTCCTGCACAGAAGAAGCATCTTTCCCAGAGAAAATGTTAGGTGTTTTCTCCTCCTGCATTCCAGAGAAACTTTCTCTGGTATGAGGAAAGAGATAAGAACTCACAGACATGCTAAGGGCCTCTGGGGTGGGGAGGGTCAGGGGGCCAGTGATGATAAAGAAGAACAGGAGTGAGGCTTTTCTCAGGCCCAGTGTTCAGAGCACCATTACGATAATTTCCTTGGAAGTCCAGTGTTCTTGACTCTGGAAATAAATTTTCCTACAATCCTTCCACTGCCTGGCATTTCGAGGGTACCTATGTGTTATCTTACTTCACAGCCACTGTCATCCCCCTCTTGCTCTTGCATCATCCCCTTGTTCTTGCCCCCTCTAGAACAAGGTCCTTCTTGGAGGCTGATGGCACTAAGAACAGTCTTAATTCCTCTCTTTCACAGTTCCTTCTTCAGAAACAAGTCTAAACATCTTCCCAAGCCTTCTTGAGCTCTGACAGAGCCTGCCAGAGCTCAAGGAGCATTTGGATGATCCTCTGGGGCACAGGGTGTGACTCTTGGGATGGTCCTGTGCAGGGCTAAGAGTTGGACTCGATGGTCCTTGTGGGTCCCTTCTGACTCTGTGATTCTGTGACTCCCCTTTGGAACACCTAGACTTCCCTTTGCCAGCTTTTCCCCACAGGTCCTTCTCTCCTCTGCAGCCCATGGGATGCTCCCTGCCTTAGACCAGTGCTCTTCACATGAGATGCCTCCAAATGTTGTGCTGAAAATGGAATGAAACCAGACTTAGACTTTTGCTCAGGTCTTCCTCTCTCTTTGGAGTGGAGTCTTTGCCTATTTGAAGGTTTTTCCTACGTAGAGGGTTTTTTTTTGCCAATGGACCTTTTACCTATGAGCCTGAGGTAGCTGGTACTGGATCAGGTCTCTCATTTAAATTTAGATACTACAACAGTAGTATCTAAATAACTACAGACAGGTTCCTGTATTTTATTACAGACTAGAATATATATAATATATAAATAAAGCAAAACTCTCTAAGTGGTCACACTGGCAGCCCTGTAATTAATTTTCTTCTACCTCCTGTCACCTTGACAGTGGCTACTCAGACTCCTCCAAGTGTGATTTTGTTGTTTCATTGGAAGGGGCTGCCCGGGAAGGTGGTGGAATCACCATTCCTGGAGATGTCCAAGGAATGACTGGACATGGCACTCAGTGCTCTGAGCCAGTTCACAAGGTTGGGATTGGTCACAGGCTGGAATTGTTGATCTTGGAGGTCTTTTCCAACCTAATTGATCCTGTGATTCCATGTTTTAATTCAAGTCCTGGCAGACATACAGCTCAGGAATTGTCCTTATGGAGCCTTTCTACAAAGGCTCTCTAAATTTGGCCTATTTTAGAGCAAAGGTATTTGACAGAATGAGGTATTCTATAGGGTTTCTATAGCAGAATGAGGTATTCTGGATCAGAATGAGTTATTTCATGCCAGAATTCTATACCAGAAGCAGGTGTTCTATGGGGTTTCTCCACGAACCAGATCTGTGGCCACTGACTGATAACACAAAGGACATCGCCACCTCCTGGCAACGAAAAATAACAGTTTAGAGCAGGTGTGAGCCCAGGGAAATGAATTGAGGGTCCTTCACTTGATTTCCAGACTGCGCTGCTCTTGCAGTTCTGGTGTCTGGAGCTGGTGAGCAGCTGAGAAGGCAGGAGCACCAGAGACGTTCTGCTTTAAAGAAAATCATGGAATTCTGGACTCTCCTGAGTTTGAAGGGACCCACAAGGCCATGCCCACTGCCCTGGGGAGCCTGGGCAGTGCCCCAGCACCCTGTGGGGGAAGAACCTTTCCCTGAGATCCATCCCAACCCCCCTGGCACAGCTCCAGCCCTTCCCTGGGTCCTGTCCCTGGTCCCAGAGCAGAGCTCAGTCCCTGCCCCTCCGCCTCCCCTCGGCAGGAGCTGCAGCCCCCGAGGAGTCTCCCCTCAGTCTCCTCTGCTCCAGCTGAACCAGCCAAGTGCCCTCAGCTGCTCCTCAGACCCTTCCCCATCCCCATGTGCTTCTTCTGGACACTCTCCAACATCCTTCTGACATTGATGAGACGTTTCTGACACTGTGGCCCCCAAACAGCCCCCAGGACTCGAGGTGAGGCCGCCCCAGGTCAGAGCAGGGTTGGACGATCCCCTCCCTGGCCTGGCCGGCGATGCTGGGCCTGATACCCCCCAGGACAGGGTGGCCCTTTGGGCTGCCAGGACACTCTGCTGACTCACACCCAACTTTCCACCCACCAGGACCCCCTCCCAAGGAATGCAAGGCTGAAAGACACCCCACAATCCTGGCATCAAGTTCCGTCACATTAATGTGATGATTTTCTCTTTCCTCACCAGTCAGTCAATGGACTTCAGCTGGATTCAAGGGATGAGGTCAACTGAGAGAAGAAAGGAATTCTGCTCTGCAGCAGAACAGAATTCTGCTGTGACCCATTGTTGGGTCGCAGTCCCTTTAATTAGGAAACCGTCCAAGTTTCCTGTGTCATCTGCCCCAACTGGTGCAAAATCAGCTGTGCTGAAGCCTTGCAAAGGTGCAGCAGAATGGCAGGAGGTCTCCTTTCCCACTCTTTTCCAGGGGGATGCACTGGAACAGGCCATCATAAGCCAGGCTCCACAGGTGGAGAAGCTGGTTGCCACCACAGCCCATGAGAGGATGGCCTGGTACCACGGCAGCATCACCCGGGACGAGGCTGAGCGGAGGCTCTACTCGGGGGCACAACCTGACGGGAAATTCCTGTGAGTATCCAAACCCTGGCAGATGCTGTGATCCTTGTGCTTTTCACCCTTTCCCCACCTCCACCATCCTGTAATTATTGCTTTCACATGACAGTTCTGAGAGGAGGTTTAGCTGATTATGGTCAGGCTGGTTACAGATATTTCAAAGACAGGGGTTAAGACCCCAAATCTGTTATTGCCCAGACAGTGTCTGGACTCCATGAAGAGCCAATCTTGAGCTTTATTTATTTCTCATGTTGAAATATCTCTATGAAATGTGCTTTCCACTGCACTGGATGATATGAAATACAGGGTTCAGTTGATGAAGGCATTTAACACTGACAGTTTGGCAATGTATGGCCCATAAAACACAGGAGAAAGCATTTGCTTTGCATCTCTGCCAAGGTGAGACAGCTCTTAATTGAATTATCTCCTGAATGAGTCAGGGAAAGGAAGAATTAGCTGGAGAACAGTTCATTAGGAACTTTAGTGATGGGACAAGGGGGAATGGGTTTAATCTGAAAGAGAGGAAATTTAGATTGGATATTGGGAAGGAACCCTTCCCTGTGAGGGTGGGGGGGCCCTGGCACAGGTTGCCCAGAGCAGCTGTGGCTGCCCCGTCCCTGGAAGTGTCCAAGGCAGGGATGGAACAACCTGGGCTAGTGGAAGGTGTCCCTGCCCATGGCAGAGGGGCGGAACTGGATGAGCTTTAAGATCCCTTTCAACCCAAACTATTCTTAGAATCCATGAGAGAGGCAAAAACCAGAAGCTGAAGGATCCCCCTTGGCATCTTCAGAGGGGTGTCGGGAAGGTGGCAATTCCAACAGTGGCTTCAGGAACACCTTTCCACGTGCCCACCCACCCCTGGCAATCATGACAACTTGCAGGGCAAATTCTAGAGCTACTTTTAATAGTTCTCCTTCCTTCCAGGCTGAGAGAAAGGAAGGAAAACGGCACCTATGCCCTGTCCCTCGTCTATGGCAAGACTGTGTATCACTACAGGGTGGACCAGGACAAGTCTGGCAAATACTCCATCCCTGAGGGCACCAAGTTTGACACACTCTGGCAGGTAAAGTGCTGGGGGTGCTGAAAACTGATGTCTAAGAAAGTACAGGCATTTTTCACTTGTTATTCTGAGTTAGAAGGGACCCACGAGGATCATCAACTCTGAAGTGAATGGCCCATACATGGATCAAAACCACAGCCTTGGTGTGATCAGCACCAGGCTCTGACCAACCGTAGCTGCCTTGAGGGACAGGAAAGGCCATATGGACCTTTAAAGGCTTTAAGAGCATCCATGGGTGGTGGTGGTGGTATGGGTTGTTTTCCCTTCCAGAAAACCCTGAAATTGCTCATCCCATGTAGTCCCTCCTGTGTGTTCCCCGGACTGCTCCAAGATTGGCAAAACCATTAGCCAATGATTTGCCACACCATGTTCTGAGGGACTGGTTTTGGTGCAGAGAGTAGAGGAGTGCAGAAATCTGGAGCCAACTGCTGAAATCTTTATGTGGCTGAAGATCCCAGTGGCAGGAGACACATCCTGTCACCCCTGAGAGTGGGAAGGGGACATGGCTGCGATGACCCAGCAATCCTTATGAAGGTGGGGTGGGTTTTTAGGGAATGGGACACATGGTCCAGCAACTCTTGGCACTGCTGGGGAGTCCATGTCCCCCCCAGAACCCAGCTGTGCCCCCTGACACCCACCTCAGACCTGCTCCAGGGAGCAGATCCCAGAGCTTCCCCCTGGGCAGGGCTGCCTGGGGGGACAGTAACTCTGTTTTGCTGAATTTTCCAAATTCCCAGGACTGTTTTCACTCTGAGTTTGATTGAAAACAAAGGCCTGGGGGCATTTTTATGGCAACAGAACCATGTCAGGCTCCCAATTGCAGCTGAAATCTGAGCCAGACAGGAGGAGAAGAGAAAGCCTTGTGTCCCTGTGGTCCAATGGCCAGGGCTGGGCTGGTTGTCTCCAGCCAGAGTCAAATCCCCACTGTGCTTGGACCAGTGGTGCTGCAGGGAAAAGCTGCCTGGGATCCTCAGAGCTAACCCTGGAGTTCCTCTAGGAAAGCAAAATGTTTCTCTCAGGCTTTATCAGCCTGTTTCTCTCAGGCTTTTTTGGCTGGGTCAATAATATTACACTGAAAATCCCATACTGGAGATTTCCTTTTGTCTTTTTTTGGTCCTTATCTAACTTCCAAAGTTCTTCCCAGCTCTGGCAGATATCCAAATATACAAGCACTTACTGTAGGACATCCCTGAGTGAGCAGATCTCCTTTTAGACAGAGGAGAGAAACATTCTAGTCCTTGCCTGCATAAATCTGAGAGGAACCATTGCCATAAGCCACAAAAGTTGTCTTCAACAAAAAAAGAGGTGATGTTTTCCTCACAATAATCTCTTTTTCCTCCGATTCCTTCTGCAGCTGGTGGAATACCTAAAACTCAAACCAGATGGGCTGATTTTCTACCTGAAGGAAACCTGTCCCAACCCCAACCTGCCAGGTGAGCTGACGTCTCCCAGTGCCACCCCTGGCCTGAGTTGCTACCAAGTGGTGCCAGTCTGAGCGGTGCCAACCCGCATTTCCCTTGCTGTGTCCAACCTTGCTGAGCCCTTGCTGGGCAGGGAGCAGTGAGGTCTCTGCTCCTCTGGCAAACTGGGCAAGTCTCATGTCATGTTGTCTGCTCAAAGTGGCCACTCTCCTGGCCTGGCCTAAGGACACCCAAAGGCAGGAGCAGATGGGGAGAACCAGCGCCTCAAATGGATCAGGGACTCCTGGTGAGCCAAAAGGCTTCTGAAAATCACCTGCATTTCAGGCAGCAGGAAACATGTCCTGCAAGGCTGGGTCCTGGTGGGTCCCTGGAGCTGAACGATCCGAACCGTGGGTCACTTTGTGCTGGTCCAAGTGTCACAAATGTCCCTTCAGAGCCTGCCCATGGGACCCTCGCTCTCCTCAGCCAGTCTCTGCTCTGGGACTGATGGAGACTGATTATTCCCACTGATTTGGGAATAACACCCATATCCAGGCACATTTCCACATTTTTTTTTTTGTCTAAAGCTGCGAAAACTGTCCTTTGGGGGGTGGAGGGGATGTGATCAGACACAACCCTTCAAGGGCTGCTCTGATCCTGCTAAGGCTTAGGCAAATTCCTAATTTCTCTCTCCTGATTTGCAGCATCTGCAGCACCAGCTCCACCAACCCACCCCTCTGTGAGCGTAAGTTTTTGGGGGGGTCTCTTTTATTGGTTCCTCAGCGGTTTAATGCTGTTGCATTTCAAGCTTTGCTGATCAAACTCTACTCTCCAAACTCTGCTTTTCCCTAAAACTTGGTAACTCCAATGGACTATACTAGGACCATCTGTGACATTGTCCCTTTTCCAGCTCGGATGGGGATGAGGAATCACTGGGCACAGCTACTGTTGGAGCTGAAAATGGTTTCCATTCATACTGAGCTCCTTGCAACACCCTTGGGGGGGGGGGCCTCTGCCCCTGCCCTCCTTGCCAGGCAGGAGTGAGGAGGACGTGGTTGGATTCTGGGAACACTCAGCCCACTGGCCCTTGGCCAGGTCTTTGTGCTCCCTTGGCCTCGGGGCATGTCTGGGCTCAGTCACAGCTCCCAGAGCTGAGCTGTGTTGAAACCAGGGAGTCTGGGGGCTGGGAGCCCTTCCCAGAGCCCAGTGGAGCTGAGTGAGGCCTGAGCACTCCCCCATTGTCTCAGGAGCTTTCACAATCCGTGCTGGGCTCCCACGTCGCAGGATCACAGAATATGCTGAGTGGGAAGGGACCCACAGGGATCATCAGTCCAACTCCTGGCCCTGCCCAGGACACCCCAGCCATCCCACCCTGTCCCTCAGAGCGTTGTCCAAACGCTCCTGGAGCTCTGGCAGCCTTGGGGCCGTGCCCACTGCCCTGGGGAGCCTGGGCAGTGCCCCAGCACCCTGTGGGGGAAGAACCTTTCCCTGAGATCCATCCCAACCCCCCTGGCACAGCTCCAGCCCTTCCCTGGGTCCTGTCCCTGGTCCCCCCAGAGCAGAGCTCAGTCCCTGCCCAGGAATTGGAACTGCAGTGAGGTCTCCCCTCAGTCTCCTCTTGTCCAGCTGAACACACCAAGTGCCCTTGGTCTGCCCTTCAAGGCCCTTCCCCATCTTCACTGCCCTCCTTTGGACACTCTCTGATGGCTTCAGATCTTATACTGTGGTGTCCAAAACTGCCATGTCCTGGTGACTCCAAGCAGTGCTTGTGCTGGATGAATGTCCCACATCTTTGCCAATCTCTGCTGTACTGGAGGAGGGTACTGTGTTCAGGGGGCCTGGCTCTGGATCCCCCAAGGCCTGATCCCTGATTTGGGATCTGCCAGCCGGGACTGGAAGAGGAATGTTGGCTTGATACCCCTCCCATCTCTTGTGCCACCTCAGGGCCTTTTAAGGGCATCACCATCTGGGCTCTGTTGGGGTGCAGAGGCTCCCTGTCCCTTCCCTTTCCACTTCTAACTGAGGCAGTTTCCCTGTGCTCCTTCATCTACTTTATCCCCATTTCTTTTCCAGAGAAACCTGGGGCCCCTCAATGCGGACGGATACACACCGGAGCCTGTAGGTGAGCACCTCTGAGAGCCTGTCCTGGCAGGGGACAGGACCTGGGGATGGCACAGGAGCCACAGGGGTTGCCTGTAGACCCCTTTCTTACAAAGGCACCCAAGAGCATCCCAGTCATTTCAGGGTTTTGAACTCCCAGTAAATCCAGCCTTATCCCATTCCCTGTTTTACCCAGTACATCGAGCCCTGTCCTATCCCCATCTTCCATCCTGCCTCCTAAATAATCCGTGGATTCAGCTGTATTTCAGTGGGGTGATGTCCTGCCCATGCCCAAGCCCTGCAGAGTCTGATATGTGGAATGGGAATGCTCAACCACCTCTCCCCATCCTGGCTCCTTCAGCAGCTGGAACCTGGACAGGCCATGGGTTGTGTAAGGAAGGGAAATGTCAGTGAGAGAGGATACATGCTGGAGCTTGAAGGAGAATTGGCCTCCCAATCAGTGAGGGAGAGAGGGATGGGGAAGGGCAGGTGGTTCTAAACAACTGTGTCCCCCGAGAAGGTGCCGGGAAGTCCCGTCTGCTGCCCATGGACACCAGTGTCTACGAGAGCCCCTACAGTGACCCTGAGGAACTGAAGGACAAGAAACTGTTCCTCAAGAGGGACCACCTGATGATTGATGAAGTGGAGCTGGGGGCAGGAAACTTTGGCTGTGTCAAGAAAGGAGTCTACAAAATGAGGAAGTGAGTGTTACCCGGAGGGGTGAGGAGGGAGCTGGAGGAGAGAGATCCGAGCTGGGCTCAGGGGTGTCCCCAGTTATCCTGTTTCTAGCTGGATGGACCTTAAAATGATAATGGGGTGGAGGTATAAGAGATAGTCTGGAAGGTCAGTGGTGGTGGCTCTGGTGGAGTTGGCACCACTGGAAGTGGTCAAAAACCAAGTGGATGTGGCACTTCATGCTGTGGTTTAGTGGGTGATGGTGGGATTCATTGATGATCTTAGAGGTCTTTCCCAACCCTAATGATTCAATGATATTATGGCACAATACTATGATTCTATGACTTTTCATGGGTTTTCAGTGACAGCCTCACCCCCCTGAGGGTGAACTTGCCCCACACACTCCTGGGCACACCACTGCCACTTCTGAAGAATCCCAGAATGGTTTGGGTTGGGAGGGACCTTAAAGATCATCTCATTCCAATACCTGAAGGTACTTCATGGGTTCAGAGGAGCAGGTCCATGTTCCTGAGGTCAGGTCCATGTGAGGGCAAAGGAGTGAGACTGAGATGTGCCATCTTTGGCTCTCTTGCTCTTGTCTATGAGCCCACACAGATGGTCTTCACCTACTTTGTGCCTCAGTTTCCTCCTTGAAGAGTGGCAGCAATGACACAGATCTTGGTGTGTGAGGTGATGTGCCCTCAGATCTACATATGGAAACTCCTGGCCTTCCCCTTAGAAGGGTGAGGTGATCCTTTCCTCTTTGGCCTGGGATACCAGGATGGTGCAGGGCTCTGCCAAAACAGTCTGTTGAGAGGTCCAACAGCATCACTCGAGAAGTGTTTTGCATTCCTGGCTGCAATACCTGAATCCAGCTGCTGCTCAGCTCATCCCACACGTGTTCCTCTTGCAGGAAACAGATTGATGTGGCCATAAAGGTGCTGAAGAGCAACAACGAGAAAACAGTGAAGGATGAGATGATGAAGGAAGCTCAGATTATGCACCAGCTGGACAACCCCTACATTGTCCGCATGATCGGGGTCTGCGAAGCAGAGTCCCTGATGCTGGTGATGGAGATGGCTTCTGGAGGGCCCCTCAACAGGTTCTTGGCCTCCAAGAAGTGAGTATTGAATTAAATGTCTCTGGCTGATTTTCTGCTGCCGGGTGAGCTGAGCTTTGGAGGTGCAGAGAAGCTGCAATGTCTCTTCGTGTGGGATAAGAGGGACTGAGCAGAGGACAGCCCTTTTCATTCTCCCTTGAAGCTGGAAAATTCAGAGGGGACCATGGCAGGTCCTTTATTAGTGAATTGTCCCTTCATCTTCCCCAGAGATGAGATTGCAATCAGCAATATCGTGGAGCTGATGCACCAAGTGTCCATGGGGATGAAGTACTTGGAGGAGAAGAACTTTGTCCACAGGGACCTGGCAGCCAGAAATGTCCTGCTGGTGAACCAGCACTATGCCAAGATCAGTGACTTTGGGCTCTCCAAGGCTCTTGGTGCTGATGACAGTTACTACAAGGTGAGTGTGAGGAGCAGGAGCCCTCCTGGCTGGGGGCTGAGACCCCCAGAGACAGAAGCTTTGGACTCCTCAGGAGCTGCACAACAATATCACACTCTGGCTGGTCTCACTGCTGGGACACTAAAAGGGGGTTTGCAAAGCTCTGGGTCCCAAGGAGGGCATTCAAATGGCTGCAGAGGCAGCAAGGGGGAGGTGGTGCAGTGGGATGAGAGGAGCCAGAGCAAAGAGCAGGGAAGAGAAGGGGACGAAAAGTGAGCCAGGGCTGCTCTTCCCAGCAGTGAGAACCAGAGACCCCACCTGGAATCCTGGGTCCAGCTCTGGGGCCCCCAGCACAAGAAAGAAATACCTGTTGGAATGAGTCCAGACAAGGCCACCAAGTTATCCCAGGGCTGGAGCCAGGCTGGGAGAGCTGGGGGTGTTCAGCTGGAGAGGAGAAGGATACAAGGAGACCTTAGAGCTCCTTCCACTGCCTAAAGGGGCTCCAGGAGAGCTGGAGAGGGACTTTGGACAAGGGCCTGGAGGGACAGAACAAGGGGAATGGCTTCCCAGTGCCAGAGGGCAGGGTGAGATGGGATATTGGGAAGGAATTCTTGGCTGTGAGGGTGATGAGGGGCTGGGATGGAATTTCCAGAGCAGCTGTGGCTGCCCCATCCCTGGAAGTGTCCAAGGTCAGGTTGGATGGGATTTGGAGCCACCTGGGCTAGTGGAAGGTGGGGTGGCAGGGGGTGGCACTGGATGGGCTTTAAGGTCCTTCCCACCCAAAGCATTCCATGATTCTGTGATTAAACAGCCCTGGGGTTGGGGTGCAGGAGCAGGGTGGCAGGAAGGTCAGCATCCTGCACTCAGTGTCCTGCACAACAAGCTCCAGCCTCCAGGACTGGAGTTTGGAGCTCAGGATTTAGGGGATTTTTTCAGCACCGTTGGATTGCTCTGGACACAAACATTTAGCAAAGCAGGATTCAGGCCCAGCTCCCAGCTCTGTGTCTCAGGGTGGGAATGCTCCCCTTTGCTTTGCTCCAGGCCAGGACAGCAGGGAAGTGGCCCCTCAAGTGGTATGCCCCCGAGTGCATCAACTACCACAAGTTCTCCAGCAAGAGCGACGTGTGGAGCTACGGTGTGACCATGTGGGAGGCCTTCAGCTACGGGCAGAAACCCTACAAGGTGAGGATGGAACCCTACAAGGTGAGATAGAAACCCTACAAGGTGGAGCAGAAACTCCACAAGATGAGGCAGAAACTCCACAAAATGAGGCACCTTCCACCCTTCAAGGTGAGGATGGAACCCTCCAAAGTGAGGCAGAGCTGGGTCCATCACAGGTGGATGACACAGGTGGATGACACAGTCACAACTGACACACACAGAAACTACAATTCCTATTTCCTTGAGTTGGTGTTCCCATTGTTGGACACAGGGGAAAGGGCTTAGGTCCACTTACACTTCATGGAAGGCACGATGAGGTTGGATCCTGCAGCTCTGTGTTCATTGAAGGGAGAAGAAACAGAAAACAAACTAAACATTTGGGTTTGAGTCAAAGGAGATCTTTGGTCCTTCTGCTCACTTGCAGAGCTGAAAAGTCACTTTTCAACCACTGCCATGCCTGGGGTGGGGTCTGCAGGGTGGGTGGGATGGGATCAGCAGGATAAAGTCTGGAGTCTGGGCAGGATGGGGTCTGCAGGGTGAGTGGGATGGAGTGTGCAGGATGGGGGGATGGGGTCTCTAGGCTGGGTGGGATGGGTCTGCAGCATGAGGTCTGGAGTCTGGGCAGGATGGGGTCTGCAGGATGGGTGGGATGGGGTTGGCAGGATGGATGTGATGGGGTCTGTGGGGTGGACAAGATGGGGTCTGCAAGATGGGCCACAGCCTGAGACACCGTTTGTGGGTGCTGGGGTTGGAAACGGTGACGCAGCTGTGGCCCATGGGTCCAAAGCTTTGCCCCAAGCCCAGCTCTGACCTGTCTCCTCTAACCCTGTGGCAGCTCCAAGAACATTAATGCATTTCCTACTCCATCCTGTCCTAGAAAATGAAGGGCCCGGAGGTGAACAGCTTCATTGAGCAGGGCAAGCGCCTGGACTGTCCCAGCGACTGCCCCGCAGAGATGTTCGCCCTCATGCAGCAGTGCTGGACCTACAGGTGAGGCTCTCACCAGCTCAGCTCTTTGCTGGGTGGTAGGTCCATCAGAACCACAGAATCCCAGAATGGTTTGGTTTGGAAGGGACCTTAAAGATCATCTTGTTCCAAGCCCTGCCATGAGCAGGGACACATTTCGCCAGGCCAAGCTGGAGCACGTTGAATGGTGACAACACAAAGCAACTGGTCTCTCCTGCCTTGGTGTCACTCCCCGCTCCATGATGAACCTTTTATTACCATCCTCCTCCATTTGCCTGTGCCAATCCTGGGAGTTGTCCAAGCTCTGTGTCTTTGACCCTCTCCATCCCAGAACAGTCTGAGCTGTCCTCCTAAGCCCTGGTACAACTGGGCTGCTGCTCATCCCCAGGTTCTCTGTGTTTGGTATCTTCTCATTGCATCAGTCTGCTCTTGTCCCCTCTGTTGACCTTTCTTGTTCCTCTCTGCCCTCTCAGGTGGGAAGAACGTCCAGGATTTGTAGAAGTGGAAAACACAATCCGCTCCTACTACTACAGTATTGCTGCCAAGACAGAAAATGGGCCACAGACAGAGGACAAGTCCAAAGCAGCTCTTCCCTGAACTTCCTTCTCTGCTCCTCAACACACCCCCACCTGCATGGGACCTGGAAAGGCTCCTTGTGAAGTTTTGCTTTAATCTCTCAAATGCTGGTTTTGTTTCTCAAGCAGTTCCAGACCGAAGCACCTGGGAGACGATGCTGTCCCAGCACAGGGGACACTCAGCTGGGACCATGTGCCTCCTGTCAGCAGCAGGCCATGATCACCTCCAGCCTGACCTGGCACAGGATGGTACAGACAGTATTAGAGCTTCTTCCTGCCCAGTTCCAAAGCTATCCCAGGACCTTCCCTCTATGGAGACCTTCAAAACCCACCTGGACACATCCCTGTGTCACCTGCTCCAGGTGACCCTGCCTTGGCAAGGGGGTTGGGCTGGATGATCTCCAGAGCTCCCCTCCAACCCTAACAATTCTCTGATTCAGTGATCCTGTGACCTCAGAGCTTTGTGCTCACCAGTTTCACCAAGGATGAACTGTGTTAGCTCCAGCAGATCTGGATCTTTCCAGACACCTTCACATACAATTCTTTCACAGGAAACCACCAAGGTGGCATTTCTGGTGAGCTTTGAGTGGGGTGTGACACAGGACAGGGAACCACTGAGTCCCCTTCCCCCTTGGCTTAGGGTGAGAAGCAGCTGGGCTGGGGAGGAGCAGTGGGACCCACTGGCTTGTCCTCCTGCCCCTGCCAGGCTCTTCTTATCCCCCTGGGCACTGCCAGCCCTGTTCAGCACAGAGCAGGGCTTCACACACCCTCCAAGGTGGTCATGGCTCCTAAAGATCTAAATTCCAGGGCCCATTCCTCACCTCCTGGATCCCACCTGGCCCCTCTGTGCTGATGAAATGAGCATCTTGTTCTTCAAGCCTGGTCATCCTCTAAATAAACTATTCTAAATTTTTTTTAACACACCTACAGCTCAGATTATTGAACTGCTTCAACCTGACAACTAAATACTTATAATTTCCTTCTACTAGGCCAGGATTTCACTCCCTGATGGTCTCCTTGACCAACCAGGTGACCCTTGGGCTGGTTTTGCTGCAGGGATGGAGTCTTTTCTTGCAGTTTTGTTGCAGCTCAGCTGAGTCCCCTGTGGAACTCCCCTGGTTGACCCGTGGTGGGGGGACTGTGGCCTGCCCTGCTGCAGAGCCCAGGGGGGTTGTGAAAGTTGGGGAAACAGAGGAAGCAGAAGATCTGAGCCCCGAGGTACAGTGACTACAGAAGCTTATCTCTCACCATCTCCTGGTGCCTGAGAAGCCACACAGCAGCTCACACAAAGCACCTTGTCCTGAGGCAAAGCAAACAGCTGCAGTCCAAGGGCACAGCCCCCATCTAAAGCACTGATGGGAGGTGGATTTGGTCTGAAGACAAAGTTCCTGGGGAGCATCAGGTGTGGGGCTTGAATTAACCTCTGGTACAGCCTGTTAAGAGAACTCAGGTTTGATGAAAACCAAGTGTTGCCCTCTCCTTGCTTAGACTGAAGCCTCCAGTGGCACCAACTATTTATGTGCCAAAGCATTTTCTCTCTCAATCCCACGAGCTTGTCCTGTGTGTTGAATTATGGACATATTATCCCTGCCAGCAGAGAGGAAAACAGGTATCAGAGGAGAAACTGCCTTGTTGCTGTTTGTCCAGTCAGTGGCAGAGACAGGAAAAAAATTATTCTCTATGTCATATTTTCCTCCCAGAGAAAGCTGGAAAAGAGAAGGTTCAGTGTGTTTTCTACTTGAAAACCACTGCCAAAGGGTTTTGCTTAGATCTTGCTTTCAAAACAAGTCCATCTTCTGGTTTGAAATGATCTCTCATATTAAATTTTCAGCAAACTGGTCACTGCTGAAGGAAAGTACCAGAAAAGTCATATTCCCAGAGGGGCCTCTGGTTTAGCTGGAGACAATTTGAAGCGAGTGTGTGTATCCACACCCTGACAGAGAGGACATAAATCCCTTGAGGTTATGCCAGAAGACTAAGGGCAGGGGTTTATCCTCCAGTCTGGGCTGTGGATGTTGTTCTGGCTGTTCCAAGAATATCACAAAATGTCAGGAGTTGCTGGAGGGGAAAAAAAAGGAGGGAGACAACCAGGTCCTGAAGTCACAGGGCTCTGTGGCTCAAGAGTCTTTGTGATTCCTGCTTTGGGGATGTGCAGGGGCTGAGGGGAGTGCCCTGGGCATCCCCAGTGTGCCATCACAGCAGGGGCTCGGCCCCCTCAGTAAGACACATCTCCAGGTCCTCTCTCCTTGCTCCCTTCTGGTGGTTCCAAATAATAAAACACTCTCCTGGACCTCCTGGCTGATCCCAGAGTCTCTGGGTGTCAGAGCAAGTGCTGTGGCCCTGCTGAGATAAAGGCAGGAGCTGCACCTGGCACAGGCTCAGAGCTCGGTGCTCTGTGGCTCATGCTGCTCTCCCCAAAACTTCCCCAAATCCTCTCTTCTCTTGCTGATTTCTCCTTACCTCCTTCTCTCCACTCATCCATCTCCCTCTGTTTTACCTGAACCTTTCAAACTCTCCTGGCTCTCTCACTCTACATCTTGCAAGGGAAAGGATGAACTTCATCTTCTCACTGAGCACCCGCAGCGATAACATGAGACGTGACAAAGTGTTGGTGACCAACCACGTCTGATCAACACCATGGAACACTCCATCATACCCCCATGCTGATCTATCTCATTCCAACCTATCTTATCACCAGGACACCCATCTTATCACCAGGACACGCCTCATTATCAGTTGCAAGTCACACAAGGACAAACCCACCCTTCTATCTCTCCCAGGTATCAGGAACTTCTGTTTTGTTCAGCAGCCCAGATGTGACTCACACAGCTCTGGGCTCACTGAACATTGTACCAGACCCCTAAATAATTTGCTGAACCAGTGTAGAAGTGTATTTTCAAAGCCAGTGATGGCTGTTTTCCCCTCTCCCCCCAAGAAGTGCTGCTCCTGATGTTCATGTTCCTCAGGGTTGTCTTCTCCCACAAGCCTGCCTAGCACTTAAATATCTGGCAACCATTAAAGCACAGAATGCTGTCAGAAATACACCTCAAAATGTCAGGTATCTCCATGAAACTCAGGTCAATCACTGACCCTATACTGTCCCCTTCCCTCCCTCCATGACAGGGAGCTTGTTTCTAAACACATCAGCTTGTTTCTAAACACATCAGAAGGAGAGGCAAGGGAAGAGAAGGATTTGTTGCACAGGGGCCTGGAAGAAAAGCTCCCATCTGCCTTTATTTTCATACTTTCTTCTCTAGGTGATGTCTCCTTTTTATGTTCAAAGGCCTTCATGGTTCAGAGAAGCCAAAATACACTCAGAGCCATCACAGGCATCCAAATACTCAACAGTGGCCCCCTCTGCTCTCCTGAGACCCCACCTGGAATACTGTGTACAGGTCTGGTGCCAACAACATAAGAAGGACATGGAACTGTTGGAGCAAGTCCAGAGGAGGCCACAAAGTTGAACAGAAGACTGGAGCACCTCCCCTATGGAGACAGGCTGAGAGAGTTGAGGCTGTTCATCCTGCAGAAGAGAAGGTTGTGTGGAGACTTCAGAGCCCCTTCAAGTATCAGAAGGGGCTACAAGAACCCAGAGAGGGACTATTCATCAGGAATTTTAGTGATAGGACAAGGGGAAATGGGTTTAAACTGAAACAGGGGGAATATAGATTGGCTATTGGGAAGAAACTCTTCCCTGGGAGGGTGGGGAGGCCCTGGCACAGGCTGCCATCCCTGGAAGTGACCCATCCCTGGAAGTGTCCAAGGCCAGGTTGGACAGGCTTGGAGCAACCTGGGCTAGTGGAAGGTGTCGCTGCCCATGGCATGGGGCGGGACTGGATGATCATTAAGTTCCCTTCCAACCCAAATCATTCTGGGATTCTAATTAGCCAAATCTTATTGCAGAAGCTTCTACCATCAACCCCCTACACAAGATGAAAAAAGAATGTTCAAGGCACTGGAAGATGCAAACCAAGATGCCAAATTAGATGCTCTTCACTGACATGAGGAGTGCATGTAATGGGGCTGGTTTAGTTATCAACAAATATCCAAGTTCTGAGGAAAAGAAATTCCCATTTCACAGCAGGAGGAAATCACTTTGTTTGCACCAGGAAATCCAAGGGAGCAGGTGACACTTGGACTGAGCCAAAAGGCCTTTTCTCCTTTTGTCTCTAGTTTTCAAATGTTACCTTGGTTTTGCCTGTCAGAAATCTCTGGGCTGGCAGGAGAAACTGTAAATATTCTTCACGGGTGTATTTTCCTTTGGTCAGCAATGGAAACCTTGGAAAATAAGAGAGGTGTTGGTTCTGGACTTGATGATCCTTATGGGTCCCTTCCAACTTGAGATATTCCGTGATACTGTTGGAGAGTGGTATGAAATTCATCCTCACTCACCTCTTCCAGCTTGCAGCGATCCCACCCGGGGGCAGGAGCAGCCCTGTGGGGGGAGGACAGCACTGGGACACTCCTGCCTGCCCCACTGGAGCCAGGGCACCGAGCCAGGCCCTGCACAGAGCCGGGAGGTGCAGAGAGCAGCAGACACACACCGGGTCACCAGGAGAGGCTGGTTTTGTCTCTGGCTGCCAGCACAGGCAGTGATGGGTGGTTTCCTCAACCGATTCTCTGAGCTGGTTTCTGTGGCCCTCAGTGACGAGGTTTGGTCAGTGTGAGGTGCTGTTCAGCTCCATCTGCACGGGCAGCTCTGGGCAAGGGGGGTGGTGTCCCCACTGCCTCTCCAAGGCATTGTGGGCAGGTTTGGGGTCCACAGAAATGTAGCCTGGAGGGTTCGTGAGTACCCAGGAATTTGGCTCTTGATCTGAGATTCCCCCCTTATCCAGGATGAGAGGATATAGTGTTAAGCTGCACTTGGAGAGGTTAGGTTGGACATTAGGAAAAATTTCTTCATAGAAAGGCGGATTAGACCTTGAAAGGAGCTGCCCAGGGAGGTTTGGAGACCCCATTGCTGGAGGTGTTCAAGGAACGACTGGAACTGGCACTCAGTGCTCTGGGCTGGGGGACAAGGTGGGGATCAGGCACAGGTTGGACTTGATGGTCTTGGAGGTTTTTTCCAACCTAAATGATTCTGGGATCCTGTGATCCTCCCGATCTTGTCCACTCATAGGCCCTCCCTACCTGTGACCTCCATCCTGGGCTTCCACTGTAACTCTGGGACAGACTGACACATCCTCACGTGGAGCAGAGAAATCACTGGGTGTTGACAGGTCAAATAACCAACTCCTTCCATAAATATGTGTTATTATGAAGTTAATCCATGAATTCATTACTGTTTTAATTACTGTAAAGGAACTGCTTTTCTTTGGTGGCCTGGCTGGGGCGTTGGGCTCATCCACCAGCTGGGAATTCTTGCACCCACAGAGCCAGGAAGTCCAGGAATATTCAGGCAGATGGGTGGGCTGGCAGGGTTCAAGGAAGCCTGGCTTTGTTTCCACTGAAAGCTTTGACAGAATCAAACGCTTTCCATGGAACACTTCAATTCTGTCTAATCAGCATTTTCAGGTGGAAAAGTCTTCTGTTGGAAAATTTCCATCCAACCCAAGTGATTGACTCCCAGGGTAAATGAGCAGCATGTGGGTGTAGAGAAGGGCCATGGCAGAGGGGGAGCAGTTGCCACATCCTTTGGCAGGCTGGAAACAGGGATGTGGTGAAGCAGCTCCTTCCCCAGACCTGCAGCATCCCTGTGCTGTGTCATCCTGGACAGAATCCAGGGAATTAGGCTGAAATGACAAACAATCAAGAGCCCTGGACCTGAAATAGAGAATCCTGTCTAAGTGTGAAGAAATATGTGAGGTGGGCTTTGGTCTCTTCTTCCAGGTAATGAGTGACAGGACAAGAGGAAACAGCCTCAAGTTGGACCAGGGGAGGTTTGGGTTGGATATGAGGGAAATTTCTTCATAGGAAAGGTTTTCAAGAACTGGCACGGTCTGCCCAGGGCAGCAGTGGAGTCACCATCCCTGGAAGTGTCCAAAAAACACGTGGATGTGGCACCTGGGGACACAGTTTAATAGTGAACATGGTGGAGGTGCTGCACTGATAATCCTAGAGGTCTTTTCCAACCTTAATAATTCCATGATTCTGTGTGAATGTCCATCTCTGCCTCTTATTTATCCCTCTGCATTTTTGCTCCCCAGAGCTGTGCTTCCAGAAATACACAGTTCACCTAATCCTTTGGGAATTTGCCTCATTGTTGCACAGCAATGTCCTACTCATGTAAAATAAATACTCATTAAATCTGCAGTTTTAACACAGTATGTTCTACTTTTTATTTTCTTATGGGAAATAATAGTTTTATTTGCTATTAAGAAGCTATGCAAGCCATTCCTTCAGGAAGGAACTCAAGATCTTTGTGGCAATGAAAAAGGGAATCACAAAAAGTACTGTCTTGCTCCAGCTACTGTAATGGAAAACTTAACCATTAAATATTCAAACACTTTAAGAAAGCAAAGTGAAAGTACTGATGTGGAAAAAAAAAAAGGTTGCAGTGATTAATAAAAGATAAAACATCTCCTACAATCAGTGGAAAAGGGGAAAGTGGTTTGTTCTGTGTGTTTGTGTTTTAACAATACGGGGAGAAAAAAGGGTGGAAAAAGTGTCTGATGGACCAAAAATGGGTTAAAAACAGACACAGGAAGACAGATATTGAATCACACAGTAAATCACCTGGTTCAGAGTCTGTTTCCCCAACTGTAAAGCTGCAAAGAATCAGAAAAGAGAAAATAAACTGTACTGAAGTCTGCGACTTGATATTTAGAGCAGCCTGTTTTAACACCTCCCGAGCTGGTTTGGCATATTCAGAAAAATCACAAATAAACCAACACTGGGAGGAGCTGCAAAGGTGGAGAAGGGTCGGAGGAGTTGTTAAGTAAGAGCAGAAATAATTATAGAGGCTCAGATACAGAAAGTGAAAGGCAAGGAAATATTTTTGAGATGTAATATAAAAAATTGCTGTCAGAGAAGGAATTTAACAAACAATGGGACAGTGAATATTTCAGATTATATTCCAAGGTAATAAACTACAGGAACTATGTTTTAGAGGGGACATTAAATTCCACTTTGTAATGTTTAATCCTGATTTCATGTCAAATTATCTGATTCGTGTCTGTTATTTTGTCTTTAGACATGAAGAAAAATCTCTCCTCTGGGTTTGCTTAATTAGGTTTTCTCAATCAAGTACTTTTCCTAAGAAGAACTCCTGCTCTTTTCATTATAATTTAGGGATTTTTGACCTTGCTTCTCTGGATGCTGAAAGTAGAGCAAGCAAAGGCTTGCAAGGAGCCTCATTTATTTCCCACTCCCAACCTGTTTTGCCCTCCTGCACTCAGGGATCAGAGCTCAGAAAAGGATGGACAAAGCCAGATGGATAAAAAGGAATTAGAAGTTCACACTGCTGGAGAAGGACACTTCTTCCAGAGTTCTCCCAGTTCCATAGTTTCTGGTTGATCCCTCTGGCACTGGGATCAAGATGCTTTAGCACAGTCACAGACTCCTCCAGAACAATGTCAGGGAAAACTGGTCTCATAGGTGCAGTTCAAATGGAGAGGAAATTAAACAATGGGAATCTGGGGAGGTCATTCTTCCCAGCAAGTCCGTGGAAGGAAGATGGAAATATTCCTTTTGAACAGATTCCAAAGGACAATGTGACTTATGGTCAGAACAAAGCGAAGCTTCGTTTTCCCTTTGGGCATTTTGGTTTTTAGCTTTCAAACTGCAAAGTTACATCTCTGGGGCACTTTGGGCAGGTGCAAGGATTGTCAGGGGGGTTTGTGCCCTGCTGTGTGTAGAAAATGTTTTGTGTGTGTGACACTAAATACACCTGAACATACCTGAACATACCTAAACACACCTGAACACAACTAAACACACCTGAACACACCTGAATGGACCTAAACACTCCTGAACACCCCCAAACCCCCCCAGCCATGTGTGTGCAGGTCTCTGTGTTCCTGCTCACAGTGCCAAAGGCTGTGCTTCTGTTTGCCCAGGTCCTACACCAATTGTTGTCACAGAATCATGAAATGGTTTGGGTTGGAAAGGACCTTAAAGCCCATCTCCTTCCACCCCTGCCACGGGCAGGGACACTTCCCACTAGCCCAGGTTGCTCCAAGCCCCATCCAACCTGGCCTTGGACACTTCCAGGGATGGGGCAGCCACAGCTGCTCTGGGCAACCTGGGCCAGGGCCTCCCCCCCCTCACAGCCAACAATTCCTTCCCAATATCCCATCTAACCCTGCCCTCTGGCACTGGGAAGCCATTCCCAGTGTCCTGTCCCTCCATCCCTTGTCCCAAGTCCCTCTCCGGCTCTCCTGGAGCCCCTTTAGGCCCTGGAAGGGGCTCTCAGGTCTCTCTGGAGCCTTCTCTTCTCCAGGGGAACCTCCCCAGTTCTCCCTGCTTTTGAAGCCTTTGCTATCAGGTAGAAAAGGAGGTAAAAAACTGATTAAATCCAGAATTTTCTTAGTCCTGGTGTGTGAGCTGGACTAACAGCTTCCTCCAGAGTTCTTTCCCTGTCCCATCTTTTTTCAGCCTCATTTGTGCAGATTTGAAGGGCTGTTTTCCCACACAGGCACAGCTACTGCAATGAATATCTGCTTTAATTTTTCCCTACTAAGAAGTGTCACAAATACTGATTTTTGGATGTTTGGATGTTTATCTTCAAACTCTCATGCCTTGGATCTTTGATCATTCTCCATGAAACCCTTCTGATGGTTCTCACTCTCACTGACCTTGAAGCATTCAGTGAAATTCCTGCCCCATGTCAGCAGGGGCAAACACGTGGAAAACCTCGGAAATGGCACACAAATGCTAATTTTTTTAAATGAGGTGCTATAATTTCCTACTCTGGCTTCAAGGGGAGAATTGCAGAACAATAAATGAAATTTCAGGTCTCTATTCTCACATCAAGAGGATTCTAAAGGATGTATTCCTTTAAACACCTAGCCCTAGGTGAGGTTTTGAGGATGGGACTCTCTCACAGTGGAAATCTGGGCCTGGAAGGAGCAGATCCTCAGCTCAGCTTCAGCCCATCACTGGAATAAAGACTTGGGAGGGTATTTCTGCTGAGCACCAAGTGTGGTGTCTATGTGTGAGAGCCAAGAAGGTGAGGACAGGGAGGATGGAAGAAGAGTTTCCTTAGAGAATAAGAAGAGGAATCATGGAATCATGGGATCATTACGGTTGGAAAAGCCCTCTAAGATCACTAAGTCCAACCATCAGCCAGCACCACCACCATGTTCACCACTAAAGCACAAGTGCCACATCCAGAAGTTTTCTGAACACTCCCAGGGATGGTGACTCCACCACTGCCCTGGGCAGTCTGTGCCAGTGCTTAACAACCCTTTCCAGGAGAAATATTCCCTAATATCCAGTCTAAACTTTCCCTGGCACAACTTGAGGCCATTCCCTCTCCTCCTGTCCCTTGTTCCCTGGGAGCAGAGCCCAATCCCTCCCCAGCTTCCCCCTCCTGTCAGGGGGTTGCAGAGCCAGAAGGTCCCCCCTGAGCCTCCTTTTCTCCAGGCTGAGCCCCCCCAGCTCCCTCAGCTGCTCCTGGTGCTCCAGCCCCTTCCCCAGCTCCGTTCCCTTCCCTGGACACGCTCCAGCCCCTCAGTGTCTTTCTCGGGGTGAAGGGCACGACCCTTCTGATCACCCTTGGGTGTGACACAAGGCCCCCACGTGAAGCAGCCTCAGTGCCTCTCCCTGTAGTTTGCATCCTTCTTGTCTCACCAATCCACACAATCCCCCCTGCTGGAAAGTGGCAAAGGGGACTCTGTGGGTGTCCTGTGGGTCTGAATAACCCAGTGAAATGTCCTCCCTCTGCTCTGCCTCACTCCAAAAGCTGCTGCTGCTGCACTCAGAGAGCCCCAGACCTCTTGTGCTGCCCCATTTCATCCCCAGTGGGTGGAAGAGCATTGTCCTCTAGCTCAGTGTAGTGGTTTGGACTTTATTTTCCCCCAGAGGCTAAGAGAAGTGGTAGACCCCAAGGGGTGGAAACCCCTAGAAGTTTTGAAGTTCTGCCCAATGGGCGCTCCTGCAGAAATGTAAACATATCACAACCAGACCGGAAGAGATGAGTTGTAGTTTTTGGTTGTTGTAGGAGAGGTGGCCATGTTGTAGAGCCACGAGGAAGGGGCTCTAAGCCCCTTGGGCCCTCTGGGGCCTCCCAGCCCCTGGCTGGGTGGCTGCGGGGACCTGGAACAGCACAAAGCTGGGCTAGGTGCCTGTAGTTATGCCGGGAGGTGTTTTCTCCATGGGCACAGAGTAGCAGCCGGGACTGACCAGAAAAACGGTGGCAGAGAGCCAGAGATAAGGACCTGAACTGAAGGAGCAGCAGAAAACAACATGCAGCACCGGAGAGAAGACTCCTGGAAAGGGAGGAGAAAAGAGAGCCAGCAGCTGAGAGACAGAGTTTGGGGTAAGACTGTACCAGATTCCCCAAAACTCCCTTGGAGACCCTCTTGGAGAAGAGGGACATGGACTCCTATTTAGGAGAAGAGTTTTAGACATGCAGCACCGGAGAGAGAGGAGCTGAGAAGCTCAGAGACGTCCCGGAGCTGGACCAGGACAGCCAGATGGAATGAGGGGGGAGTTGACCTTGGCTCCCCCCCCCTTGCACTGCTGCCACGGTGGTAGCCTGAGAGACAGGGCACAGAGGCCCTGCAAGCAAGGAGTCTCCTGCAAAAGATACCAGACCGTCACAAAGACCCCCCCGTGTCTTCGTGATATGACATGGTGATACGACCTTGTCTGGGGTTACGAAGCCCACGGAAGACCCCTCGGTTGTGAGGTGATGGGGCCGGGAGAGAAGCTTGGATATCTCTCTCGTGGATGCTGGCAGAAAGCCAGCTATCAGCTGCTGCATGTGGAGAAGACAGACAGAAACCTGCTGCCCTGGAAGATACTGCTGCTTAAAGACTGGAAGGGATCTGTCCTTCTTTCCCTCCTGGACTTTTATTTGGAGGGGAGAAGAGATCTGATCCATTGTAAATACTATATGTCATGGTAGAGATAGCTGTGATCGTGTGTATAATGTGATATGGTATTTATTTGTACAGTCATTGTAATATATTTCCCTTTCCTCCACTTTGAGTCTGGCGTGTTTTGTCTGGAAAAGCCCATCTCACATTAGGTTGAGATGTGGGAGGGGAGGATGGAACTAGGGGATTGGATTTTGGGACTATCTCAAACCATGACACTCAGCATCCAAAGGGTGAAGTGCTGGCACAGCCCAGTCCCAGGGTGACAGCAGTGACACCACAGAGGTCACAGTGTTTTAATACCAGGAGCTGCTGCCAACTCTCAAACAATGGTCCAGGCGTGACAGAACGGACTGAGGAGCTTTCCAGGCCCTCAGGCCAACGGTTTCCCAGGGATGAGTCCTGCCAAAATCCTGGATGGAATGCACATGACCGCAGAGATAGTAGCAAAATCCACCCCAATTCCAAAAATCTCCAAGACCAGCGCAGTGAGAACCCAGCTAAGTGTTGTATCATCCTCACAGCCCAAATCCAAACCCAAATCACCCTCCATCCTTCTCCAGCTCTGGCTAGCTTTCCTTGTCTGTCTGGGTTTCCTGACCCTTACATGATGGTTTTTACTCCATTTAGGACAAAATAAGCAGTGTTTCATTGTGAAATCTCTGTAGCAATTGGCAGAGGGTTTGAGGAGCTGCAGACAGGCTCTATTCTTCTTGGTAGCTGGGCTGGGTGACCACTGAGGGCAGCTGTGCCCCAAAAAATGCTGTTGTGGCACTTCTTGCTCCTTCTCCACCTCCAGCACATGAATAATTCCTCTTGAAATCAGTGAAATGTCCAGGTAAAGCCCAGCTGAGCTGGAACAAAGGTGGTGGCAGAGTAGGGATTTTTTTCCTGGGGGGACTGGAAAGAAGCCAAGAGGGAGGAAAGCCCCTGGTGTTGCCAGCAGAGGAGGAACAGGCTGTGGCTGCTCCTCTGGGCACAGGGCTGAGGGGAGGTTTTGAAGATGAGGTTCATCACCAGGAACGGTGAGACCCAACCTTTGAAGGCCTCCTGCTGTTGTAGGAACAGCTCTAAGTGTGCTCAGCCCTACCTTGAGGTGGGGAGAGAAACAGGGCTGAACCACAACTCTGGGAGCCACCCAAGAGCCCCCAGGGGAGCTGGGGATGGAGGAAAAACTGGTGGTCCCATGACCATGTAGAGCTTCTGTTCCTCACCATAGTTTTGACAACAGAAAACAGCAAAAAGTTTTTGGAGGAGTTTCCTCTTCAACCTTTGGAAGATTCCTTAAAACTCCATGTCTGAAAAGTAAAAAAGTATTTGGGGATTTTTTTTTTGGCTGCAATGTTTTTGATTGTCCGAACTGAGAACCACTGGGGAGAGGGAGAACAACTGAGGGTGGTTTCCAAATTGCTATTATGAAAATTCAGTTTTAATTGGACATTGAGATTTGCTGTGGAAAACTTGTGCTCAATGAAGACACACATTGCTGTGGAAAACATAATTTGAGCAAAACATTTCTTTTCATGCTCCCAGTGCACAACAAACTGTACAGGGGTGGAATTACCCCATTTCTGAAAATCTGAACTGTAGGAAATCAGCTTTTACAGCTGGATGTGATGGGCTCATCCCTGTTCATTATCCTGCCACAAAAATCACTCTATTTCCTTAAAAATGCTTTTTATCCTTACCTCTTTTCAGAACAACCCATTTTAAATGTAGCATTTTTACTCCAGCTTCCAGAGCTAATAAGGGTCTTTACATCAGAATCTTATTCCTTCATAGATGAAACCCAATCCTTGTAAAATCAGCATTTTCTGAAGGAAATCAGACCAAAAAACCCCATAGCACTATTTCCCCGTGAAAAAAAAATGAGGCAAAATATTTTCTTCTCATCATGGTTAAATTTCATGTTATTTGGTCCGTCAAGCCTGACCAAAGCATTATTTTTGGGTCCCACTCTGACCCACACACCATTGTGGCCATTGCTCATCAACAAACACTGGTGGAGATGCCTCTCAGGCCCAACTCCTGGTGTTCCCATCCCATTGGGTTTTTGGCTGAACCACCACATCAAACCGCACAATGAACCCAGCCCAGAGAGGAGAGCAGGGCTGTGAGGACGCCAGATTCCCAGGAAAAGCCACCTGTGGGTGGGATGTTGCCTTGGGAACATCCCAGGGAAGCTCCTCTGCAATAGTTGTGTCCAGAAGAGGTGACCTGAGGGATGTGACAGACCCAGAGGTGTGGGAGGGAACATTCAGCACCTCCACTGGCTCAGGCTTGGCTCGAACATCCCTGGCTGACCCCACTACCAAGGGTTGAGGGAGGTGGTGTGTTTGAATTAAAAAAACATTAATTGGAGGTGATCGCTGACCCTCTGTGAACAGATTCATGGTGTGTTAGTGTTGAGGGTTAATCACAGTTTAGAGTTTCTGGGCATAAAACAATTCTGTGAGTGAGAGTGGAATAGTGACAGACAGTCTGGATCTTCCTACAAATCATTGCTCACAAATGTTATGAATTCTGGGTTTATTTTCCTGTTCTGGGACAGTCTGAGGGGCTTTGTCTCCACAACAACCTGCTCACAACAGGTTTTCTCTGTTTCTGAGTGGCACTCCCAGCTCTGAACTGGAGTACAGTCTGGCATCACTGGAGCTCTCACAGAATCTATAAGGTTGGAAAATACCTCCAAGATCACCAAGTCACCTGTGACTGAATCCCCCCATGGCACACCAAAAGTGCCACATCCACTTGTTTTTGAGCCCTTCAGGGGTGGTGACTCCCCCACTGCCCCATTCCAATGTCTGACCACTCTTTCAGTGAAGAAATTTTTCCTGATATCCAACCTAAACTTCTCCTGGCACAACCTGAGGCCATTTGCCCCATCCAGACTCCTCACCTTCCCAATTCAGAGAAAGATGTAAAGATATATTTTTGCTTCTCGAGATAATAACCTAACGTAGATCAGAACCCCATAAATGTCAGTTTGTTTCTCTCCCTTCACTTTAAAGGGAATCTTAGAGGATCAGTCCAGATGTAAAAACTCTGCACTTGCAGATATCTAAAGTTAAATGAAATCAGGACTATAAGGATTCCCAGTTTTGGGAGCAAGAAGAGAGAAGAGTGACCTCTACAGCTCAGCCCTTTCCAGGCTTGATTTCCTGGGAAGAAAGATTCACTTTCTGCCTTGATCACACTAATCCTGTCAGAACCAGTAAAAATAAAATAGAATAAAGTAATATAGAATGAAATGAAATGAAATAAATAAAATAAAATAAAGTAAAATACAACAGTGCTATGAATGAAACTGGAATCTCTGGGCAATTAGATATTGGGAAGAAATCCTTCCCTGTGAGGGTGGGGAGGCCCTGGCACAGGTTTCCCAGAGCAGCTGTGGCTGCCCCATCCCTGGAAGTGTCCAAGGCCAGGTTGGACAGGGCTTGGAGCAACCTGGGCTAGTGGAAGGTGTCCCTGCCCATGGCAGGGGGTGGGACTGGATGGGCTTTAAGGTCCCTTCCAACCCAAACCTTCCTATGATTTTTATGATTCAAAACATCCCCTGCAATTGGGGTGGTTCCAACCCAATCATAAAATATTCTTCTTTTCTTCCAGCCAACTCTGGGAGCACCTCAGGGCTTGGCTGATGCCCAGCAGGTGGCACAGGCTCCTGGTAGGGGCACAAACAGGGGCAGCAAAGCACAGAGGGGATTTCTGCTCCCCTGGGCTGCACTGAGGCCTCAGCAGAGATAGTTCCTTGTTCCTCTGTCACAGAATCCTGGAATTCCCTGTGGGAAGGGACTCACAAGGATCATCCAGTCCAACTCCTGGCCCTGCACAGACACCCCAACCATCCCACCCTGTCCCTCAGAGCGTTGTCCAAATGCTCCTGGAGCTCTGGCAGCCTTGGGGCCGTGCCCACTGCCCTGGGGAGCCTGGGCAGTGCCCCAGCACCCTCTGGGGGAAGAATCTTTCCCTGAGATCCATCCCAACCCCCCTGGCACAGCTCCAGCTGGGTCCTGTCCCTGGTCCCCCCAGAGCAGAGCTCAGTCCCTGCCCCTCCTCTGCCCCTGCCCCAGTAGTTTGAACTGCAGTGAGGTCTCCCCTCAGTCTCCTCCTCTCCAGCTGAACACACCAACACTGCACCGTTTCCTCACTGAATTACAGCAAAATGTAAAAGCACAAATAAGATCCCAGTGCTGCCACAGCAGGAGCAGCAGGTACCAAATGTGCTCTAAAAATCTGCCATCTAAGCAATGACCATCCTCACTTTATTCATCATGGAATCGTGGGATGTTTGGGGCTGAAAGGGACCTTAAAGCCCACCCAGTGCCACCCCGTGCCATGGGCAGGGACACCTTCCACCAGCCCAGGTTGCTCCAAGCCCTGTCCAACCTGGCCTTGGACACTTCCAGAGATCCAGGAGCAGCCACAGCTGCTCTGGGCAACACAGATACAGCAGCTGCTTAAAACTGCAGCAGAAACATCAGTGAGGGGTGGTGGAACCCTCTGTGCTGAAGAATTCAGAGAGGGAATTTAACTGATTAGAATCAATTAATTAACTGTGGCTGTTACACAGTCATTTGCTGTGTGCCAATACTTGACTCATCAATAGAGAAACACATTTGAAAACATCACAGCCCCAAATCTCCCTGTCCAAAATCAGCTTGGGCAGAGCATAGTGCTGCTAAACCAAGGCTGGGGGTTTGAGCCCCTTATGGGCAATTCACTTCAGAGCTGATGAGCCTTCCAACCCACAATATTCTGTGACTGTATTTGTGCTGGACTGACTTGTCTGTTCTATTATTTAAATTCAGATTTATCTGCCTGCACCCATCAAATCCTCCTCTTCCTCCTCCTCCTCCTCCTCTCCATGTCCCACCAGTGCCCACCACCTCGTACCCCCTCAGGCTGCTGCTCCCACCTCCCTGAGCTCACACTCACACTCGGCTTCTGAGTAACTCAACACCCATTCTCTTACTTAAATTGAGATTTATCTGGATGCACCCATCAACTGCTCCTGCTCCTCCTCCTCCTCTCCATGTCCCACCAGTGCCCACCACCCCATGATGGTCCCTGTGCTCTGTTCAGGCTGCTGTTCCCACCTCCCTGAGCTCTCACTCACACTTGACTTCTGAGTCGCTGAACACCCATTCTTTTATTTAAATTGAGATTTATCTGCCATCAACTCCTCCTCTCCCTCTTTCTCCTCCTCCTCTCCCTGTCCCACCAATGCCCACCACCCTGTGCCCCCCTTAGGCTGCTGCTTGTGCCTCCCTGAGCTCACACTCACACTCACACTTGGCTTCTGAGTAACTCAACACCCATCCTCTTACTTAAATTGAGATTTATCTGGATGGACCCATCGACTACTCCTCCTCTACCTCCTCCTCCTCCTCTCCACATCCCACTAGTGGAGACATCCATGGTGACCTCCGTGCCCCCCTCAGGCTGCTTCTCCCACCTCCCTGAGCTCACACTCACTCCTGGCTTCTAACTCAACACCCATCCTCTTTCTTAAATTAAGATTTATCTGGCTGCACCCATCAAATTCTCCTTGTCCTCCTCCTCCTCTCCATGTCCCACCAGTGCCCACCACCCCATGGTGGTCCCCCTGCCCCCCTCAGGCTGCTGCTCCCCCTCCCCGAGCTCCCGCTCACACTCTCACTCAGCCCGAGTGACTCAACACCTACAACAGGGGGTTGAGATTTTGAGCCTCAAGCGGAGCACAGACTCCCCCCCCCCCGCTGCCTTTTCGCTGTAAATGTTAACGGGAAGCTCGAAAGCAGCTTCAGGAGCCACCTGACCCCAGCCGGCGATGCCGCGGGCTCTGTCCCCGCTGTCACCGCCTCTTACGTAACCGGACAGGAGCGCAGCGCTCCCGGGCTGCCCGGGCCAGAAAAAAGTGACAAACTAAAACCAAAAGAGCCTAAAAAGGAATCCCCGGTGAGGCGCGGAGGCACCTGGGGGTGCGGGGCTGCCCCAGGAGGGGTGAGGTGAGGAAGGGATGGGACAGGAGGAGTTCTGGCCGTGCTCCGGGGGGCTCCGGGCTCAGGAGCCGGGTGACTCCAGGGGCTGTGTCCGACCCGCAGGGTAAGTCCTGCCCACGTTGGTGCCGGGGAGTTCATGGAATTGGGGCTTTTTCGGGTGTTGTGGGGCAAAGAAGGCAACAACTCTCCAAAAAACCACTTCTGTGCTCGTCCCTGAAGCTCTGCATCTCTCCCGAACCATGGATGGCTTGTGGCATGAAAACTGCTGGCTTTTTGATTTTTTCATATTTTTTTTATTCTTTCCTTTTTCTCCTTTTTTATCTTTTTTCTCCCCCACTTTTTATTTTTACGTATTTTTTAATCTTTTTTTAATCTCTTTCATTCTAATCTTTCATTACTTATCTTTTTCATCTTTCTTTTTTTCTTCTTTTTCTTCTCTTTCCCTTTTCCCTCCTTCCTCTCTCTCTCTCCCCTGCATATATTATCTCCACGCACTCTCTGCTTTCCTCCACCATTCCCTGAATTTCTCTAAATTTTTGGCATCCGGGACCCCTCCCTGCCACACCTGCCCACCCAGGGACACCTGGCTGTGCCCACACCTGAGTGCTCACACCCTCCCCATAATTCATTTTCCAAATTCTTCCTTCCCAATTTCTCTTCCCATCCTCGGAAGGAGTCATGGAAGTGGTTATATTAATAGGTTTTATTGTATTATTCTACTTTGTTTTCCTGATTGTTGAGGTTGGACACTTTTGTTGCCTTTTCTTTCCTCTGTGCTTATTTTAGTAGCTGGTGTTGCTTTTGATTTAAAGAGAGTTTGACAGCAAATAACTATTCTGTTGATAAAAAACCTGTTTGAAGGACAATTCTTGGGTCTTCCCAGACTAAGAAGTGACCACTGGGCTCCCACCCAAAGGTTGAAAGCTCCTGTTCCACATGTGACAAATCCCTTGTTGGTTCAGACAGAATACAACACTTAATTTTTGAAATATCAAATTTTTTTGTAAATTTTTTGCCACTCTAAATTTGAATTTTGCTGTGCTGAGCCTTCTGAAAGGCTGAATATCTTGGGGGCAGTCAAAGATTTTTTGGGAGAAGGGACACACAGTTCCAAATTATCCAACTATCCCATATCTAGAACTCTGCTCATCAGAAATCACTGTCGGAATAATTAATTGTAGGGTGGCTTCCATGCCATTGTGAGTGGAAGAATCTGTAGCTGTCAGGCAGATAAAATTAATCACTCCAATCTCTGACATTTCTATTGTCAAATGTAACAGGTTTCATTTGGAAAAGACCACTTTTAAAATTCAGGCATCTCTCGAGACATCTCAGAACTGCAGTTCTCCAATAAAGACACTCTAAAACATGAACTATTTTAAAAAACCACTCCAGTCTTAACTTTAACTTTGCAGCGTGTCTTTAAAAGCCAAATTCAAGTGATGTTGAGTGGTAAAATCAAATGTGAAGAACTTTTGGGTTGGTTTTGTTGGTGGGGTCAGGTTTGTTGTTGTTGAAGAGGAGTTTTCTACTTGTTTTTGGGGCTCCTCAGTGTTCCATTTTTAATCCTCAAGAATTAACCACAGTTTTCTTTAACTGAAAGCTGACACTTCAGTGTAATGAGGTACCTTCAGGAAAACAGCAGATATTGGGAAAGTCTTATTAAACTTCAGGATTTTTTTTCTTGAACAACTGTAAAACATCTGTTCAGCTGCAAAAAACAACCCAAGGACTTGACCTCATCCTTGTGATTCCTGCCCGGACTTCTTCCCTGGAGGAGAAGCCTCTGGAACACAGTCCAGTTCCTGCTGTTCAGCCTTTCTATCTTATAATATATATCTTTATAATTTATCTCTTTATAAATTATCTCCTCATAATTTGCGCTCCCTCACTGCGTTGTCCTGTAGGGTTGGTCTGAGATGGGCTCTTGCTGTGCCACCATGTCAGTGTGGCCACAGCACCTGGGAGGGTGAAGTAACCCCTGATTTTCAGTCTTTGGGGGCTCAAGGACTCATCCTGTGCTCCTGGGGGTCCCTGAGAACTGTGGCAGGTGAAAACCCTTGGGTGATGTGCGTCGCTGAAATCGGTGCCAAGGTCACAGCTCCCTTCTCCAAACCTGTGCCCTAACTTTAATAAAGTGAGATAATAGCAATATATATAGCAATAGGAGCAATAATAACAGAAATAAGTCAGGTAAGGTGCAGTTAACATCAGAATTTGGCTTTGTGTTTTGAGAAGGAACAGTATCTTTATTTTCTTATGGAGTCAAGAAACTCCCACTTCTTCCATTTTGTGACAGTGCACTGTGAATATTAATATTAATTCTAATATTGCACAGAATAACCCAAGGGATGCAAGGGAGAGTTAATTGGTTTTTGCTGGTTTCTGTAAAGGTTATTAAAGCTTGGCTGCTGATTTCTGCTGCTGGGATGGCTGTGCAGCACTAGTGGAGTCACTCCAGATTTGGCTCGAGTGCAGTTTCAGACAAAACCCAACCCCTAATTTAGAGCCCTCACTTCAGTTCCCCAGCAGTATTTTGAGACTGATGAAGCACTGATAAGCACCTTGGTGCTTGGGGCACAGAGGACTCCAAGATTTCGGGTGGAAATGAGCAGTTTCACCTTTCGTGGGTTGTCATGGGTTGTGTGTGTTATAGAAACTCATCAGAGGTGACTCTGCCCGAAAAGTCTTCAGAAGTTTCATTTATTTCCTGCAATAACACAGTGAAAGGGAAACCTCTGACAGAAAATCTTGATATTAGCAATTAATGAACGAGGGAGGTGATCAGGCTGGGTCGAGAGTGCCAGTGATGGAGGAGGCCTGGTGGCCTTCAAGATGAGCCCGTAACGATGACTTACTTCCTTTAAGGAGCACAGAGAAAGCTTTTAGAGAACTTCAGATCCCATGACAGGATTTCTGCAAAAGAACACAAGGATGGGAGTGTTCCTGCCAGAAAATGATCATGGAATCATAGAATGGTTGGGGTTGGAAGGGAACTTGAAGCTCATCCAGTCCCACCCTCTGCCATGGGCAGGGACACCTTCCACTGTCCCAGGTTGCTCCAAGCCCTGTCCAGCCTGGCCTTGGACACTTCCAGGGCTGGGGCAGCCACAGCTTCTCTGGGCAACCTGCAAACATCATGAGATGATGGGAAAGATGCCACATGCAGAAATTTGTGATCCTTGATAAACTCCACTGCTAATCTGCTAAATATTTCTACACATCTCATTGTGAATGGCCCAAAACAGGAGGGTAAAAATAGGATCAGTTTTATTTTGGTTCTTCAAGAAACTTCTGTAAATGGGACCTTGTGATCAGCCCTTCTGGAAGTGCTTGTGCTGTAGGTGGGAGCAGGAAAGACTGGGAGAAGGAGAGAGCTGGACTTGCTTTAAGTTTGTGTATTTAAAACAGAATAATTTCTTAGGGTTAGAATCTGGATGCCAGCACTGCTGGATAAGAAAAATCCCATGGGATTTACTGCCTGTGTGTGTCTCTGTGGCTCAGCCATGAGTTAAAGGCCTCATTCAGTTTTGTAAATGAGGAATAATGTGCAGCTGCTGCTGTAACTGCCCAAGGAGCAGGATAATGGGGATGGAACAGGTCCTGGAAGTTTTACTGGCTGAGGAAATTATGTTGGGTTGGGCATTTTGAAACAGATACGTGAAAAGATGAAGAAAGGAATCAGGAATATCAAATATAGGAGAAGGCTGTGCTTCCTGGTGTTGGATTTTGAAAATGGAGGGTAAGTCCTTGTTTTTACCAGGATTTGTTTTGCTTTTCCTCTTGAGGTGTTGTCACAGACATGGTGACTGGGGTGTCTTTGCAGCTGCTGCAGAGCGGGGGTTTGGTCATTTGCAAGTGACCCCATTCCATTTTTAGAACAGGGATTTTATGCGCCCTGAAGACCTAGTGACCACAGATGATTGAATCTATGAAAGATCAGAAATGTGTTCAATACTATCCTGGTGGTTCTTGACTTCTAATTTCCAGGACAGAAAGCCACTGACTTGCAAATGCCAGCAGCAGATCTGCTTAAGCCAGTGTTTCTGGCCTTGCCTCAGCTCTCAGCCTCAGTTTAATTTTTAAAATAAGGCTTCTGCTGAATGTTAAATTTAAATTTAGGCCCCATCATAGCCTGCAATGACATTCGTGACCTGTGGAGAGGAAGGGACTTACCTTTGGGTCTTGGCCGCCTCTCACTTCTTCCTCATGACGAGGCATCACCGTAACTTGTGGGGTAACCTTCAGATAATTATGAGCTTTATCTCTATGAATCAATCTTTACTTTAAAAAAACCCTATTGTGACAGCAGTTTTTGTCACATTCAGTATGAAGCAGATGGAATTTTCCATTCCTCTGGGTAGGCAGAGAGAGGTGGAGAGCGGATGCAGGGCTGCACATCCTGCACGTCGCACACGAGCATCCCACTGCTCCTTCAGCCAGCCTTGTGAGCTCCTGGGCCTGCTCTCCTCTTCTCCCATCAGTTGTGAGAGCGAAGACCCAGTGACTGGAAAAGGCTTCCTGCAGGTCCACCAAGGTAAATGCAGCCACACCTTCCTGGTTCTTGTCAGCGAAAGCGCCGCTTCAAACGTCCTTGCGCGGGAATTAAGGGGTTTGTGCCTTCCCTCTGTGCTGCTGTGTGGCATAAATATGTTATTTACTGCTTTATTGTGAATGGTAGGACACAGGTCTGATACAGAGGGGCTGCTCCTGCAATCTGTGCACTGTGACTGTGGTCTCAGTGAGGCAGCTTCAGTACTTGGTGGTGGCAGCGGTGCCAAGTTGGGTTTGTTGGCATTAGTGAGCCTGGGGAATTCCAGTCTGTCTCAGCATCGTTGGGTCTGAATGAAACACCTCAGATACCCCTGTGCTGCCCTGTGTCATGCAGAGAAGAAATGGCAAAGGGAAGAAGAATATTTGGGTTATTCATGTTCTATGTTCCTGGAGCAGGGCCCATCATAAGGTGCTCAAACTAAAGGAATAGCTAAAAATGTTTGGAAAATACTTGGAGTATCCAGATTGTTTTTCAGGCACAAATAGCATTCCAAGGAAAGTTTTAGTTGTTTTAAAAAAAAGACCAAAAATTATATGAAAATACTAAGATGTTGATTGGTTTGCATTTTCATAGAATCCCAGGATGGTTTGGGATGGAAGGGACCTTAAAGATCATCTTGTTCCACCCCATGCCATGGGCAGGGACACCTTCCACTAGCCCAGGTTGTTCCAAGCCCCGTCCAACCTGGCCTTGGACTTCTAGAGATGGGGCAGCCACAGCTTCTCTGGGCAACCTGTGCCAGGGCCTCCCCATGCTCACAGGGAACAATTTCTTCCTAATATCTAATCTGAACCCACTCTCTTTCAGTTTGAAGCCATTCCCCCTGTCCTGTCCCTTCAGGCCCTTGGAAATAGTCTCTCTCCATCTTCCTTGTTGACCCCTTCAGGCCCTGCAAGGTCACAATCAGATCACCCCAAAGCTTCTCTTCTCCAGCTGAACAATCCCAATTCTCTCACCTTTCCTCCCAGCAGAGCTGCTCCAGCCCTCTGACCATCTCAGTGCCTCCTCTGGACTTGCTCCAACAGCTCCGTGTCCTTCCTGAGCTGAGAACCCCAGAGCTGGTTTCAGTTTTGAGCTGAAAGCCTTGAGTCCCCAGTTGTACTATTTCAGAATTGAACTAAACTGTCCCTGTCAAGCACAGTCTGCCCAAAAGTCAAGACTTTCAACCCAAACTATGAAACAAAGCAGAGGAAGAAAAAGGATTTCTTTAAAGTCCTTTCCCAGAGGAAAAAAAACCCCACATCTATGAAGTACCTTATACTGAGCTACGGTGGGAAGGGGTTCAGATTTCTTGGGTGCAGAGGCAAGTTAAGAGAAGCAAATACCATGAAGACTTCATTATTTTGAGATTCTTCAGCAGCAGCACTCACTGAAGCATTTGCAGACCAAGAAATGTGAAAGTTGGTCAAAGATCATTAGTGAGGTGGGGGGTTTTAGGGCTTTGCAATACATTTCCATCTTACGGTCTTTGTAGACCCACAGGAAAGTTTAGAGGTCAGTTTGTTCCAACCTGAGTAATACCTGAGCTGGTTTTGAGGCTTGTTACCATGAGAGTGCAGCCTCAGGGCTGTGGCTCTGGCCACAAGGACTGAGGGATCAAGGAGGGCTCATGCAGCACTTTTGCTGCCACTGGTTTGGTAATTTTGGGTAGGTTTGCATGGTTTGAAGTCTCTACCTCAAGACCAAGAGACAAAATTAATCCTCCCAAGCTCCCAAACAAACCACCCATTGTGAATAAGTTGCACAGACAGTGATTTAATATCTTTGAGTTCAATATGTCCTTCAGACCAGGAATCTGTAGAGAAAAATGTGATTTTGGGGAGTTCAGCATCTGTGATTATGTCCAGGTTTCAAGAATAATCCACTCCAGAGAATCCTTACGGATTCTTGAGTCCGAACTTACAAACAAGTGCCTAAACAAGTGCAAAGTTTCAGTGGAGACCAGATTTTAGAAAAGCTGGTGGTGAAAATCCTTGGGTTTGAAATTCTGGGATGCACTGACAGACTTGCAGCAACATTCGGCGCTTTGAGCCAACAATCATTTGGTGTTTTCAAAACAGACACGCAGCAAACTGTGACTTTGGCATGGTGGGGCTGTGTCTGAGTCAGTTTTGGTTTGAATTTGAGTTTAAAGCTTCGCAGCAAGAGCAATTCCTCCACCAGGAGCTGCCACAGAAGTTGTTGGCCCTGAGTTCATCGGGTTCTGCTCTGTTTTCTCCTTTTCTGCCTCCTTTCATCACTAGACCACGTTATTTCCCACTGAGACACAAGAAGTGAGTAAGAGCTGTTCCTCAACAGCTCCTGTTAACCACTGCTTTAGTGTGAACATGAAATACTCAGGAATATGAGTAATTAGAATGAAGCCCTTTTATCTTGAACAGACCAGGAGGTTTAGAGAGTTCTCTCAGATACCACCAAACCACAGGTTTAATTTTTTTTTCTTATTACTGAGATGAAGAAGCAGCACCAAGGATCAAAACTTGTTTGTACAGTGCAGTGTCCCTGGGAGAAGTTTTCAGAGGTTTCTGTTGTAAAATCATTGTCTCATTTTATGAGCATAAATTCTTAACTCCTGTGGGTCAGACACTGATGTGCTGGAGGAGCTTGAGATGAACAGCTGAGTTCTGATTTAGTTCAGGGTGAACTAATTTAAGAGTGAAAAGAACTAGAATTAATATTAGAACTAATTCAAGAGTGAAAAATAGGCAGCTCTCAAGCTCCTTTAAATTAGTGTAAAGCAAGGACAGCTTGGCTCAAACTTTGTGCTCTAAATGCTAAATTCTAAATTCTCTTCCCAGCTCAACAAAGGCAGGTAAACTGTGATGTTTCCATGGATTGGCTCTTATATATATGGATGCTGAACTGAGTGTGATCAGGAAACTGGGAATGAAAATTTGATCCAAAAATTGCCTGTAGGGGAGGGAATTTCATAATGGAATTATGTCTTTTATGAAAAATAATAGGAAACTTCCTTCCCTTTTGTTGTTTAAAGTTATATTGGAAATCAAATATATTGAAATTCAAGGGTACAAGTTATATTGAAAAACAAATATACAAGTTATATCGAAAATCAAATTTACAGTATATTCAATTTGTATTGGATTCAAACACAATATATGTCCTGCAGTCTGAGCATGTGGTTTAGTTTTAGGAAGTCTTGCAAGGAGAAGTTGATGATCCTTATGGATCCCTTTCAACTTGAGATATTCTATGATTCTGGCATGGGAATATCACAGCAAATCACCCATTTGCACTTCAGAGTGAAGAACAGAAATGCTCAACACAGGGAAGATCTGCCAAGTCACTCTGTGCCCTTTTATATTACATTGACTTCCCTACTTAATTTAAATATATGCAGATTTATGCTTGGATTTTCATTCTTGAGATTTTAGTGATGAATTCTCCTCTCAGCTGTGTTTTTAATCGAGGCTCCAAACTGCAAATCATTATCAATGGTTGTAGATATGAATTTGTGGTATACATAGGGGCAAATAAACAGATCTAAGAATGATTTTGCAACTTACAGAAAGCGAAGCCATAGTGAGAGGCAGTAAAATTTCGAGTCATACATTAAAAATAGCAAATTGAGAATAATAAAATACAGATATTCACTATATTATGACAATCCACTTCATCCTGTCTTCTGATGCAAGGAAAAGGTAAAACCCATGACTGTGGTTCAGTTATGGAGCATCAAGAACCTTCTTGCTGTGTGGTGGGTGGACCCTGGATGGTTGCCCACATGACCTGATCTTTTGCCTGATATTCCCTTGTCATTTCCTTTTAGTTATCTACATTTTATTTTATTTTAAATTCTATTTGTATTGTAGACAAATTTTAATTGTCTCCGTTATCCTGAGGCAATGAACTCCAAATTTTAGATAGAAGATGTGCTTCCCTTTGCTGCTTTGAAATCCACTGCCTGATAATTCCAGCTCGTGTTCTTTATTCATGAGAAATATTGAGGTAACCTTTCTGTTTAGAGAAACTGTTCTGAATCTGCAGCTGTTCTGGTGGCCCTTTGCAGGATCTGTTTTAATTTGACTCCATCCCTGGAAAAAAGAATAATCTGAGGGTCAAGGGCTTGACACACTCAGAGAAAAGGGAGGTTCACCTGCTGTTTTCTGTGTGGTTTGATTAAAGAAAAGTGTGTATCAACTCAGAGATCTGCAATGAATCAGTTCCTGTGAGAGATAAGTCTTTTCTGGAGGGTTCTGCACAACCTGCTGGAAAGCACAATTCATCAGTCTGCTCCTATCTGCTGCTCAGAGGGGAGATAAGGAAAGAAAGAGAGATAAGTTTGAACAACTCACTGAAGGCTGAGCCCTAAGATGGTCCTCTGTCAGTGTAAGGAAATAGTTTTAGCAGAAATGAGGATATTTTGACGAGGCAGATGAAGAGCAGGTACAAACCCCTCAGTCCAGCACGTCCTCACTGCCACAGAGGTGCACATTCAACCAGGACATTGCACATTTAGCCCATCACAGCTGATCAGATGCATTGTAGAGGTGATAAGGATAATTTTATTGTGTATCTTCATGTATTTAACAGTCTTTATATAAAAAAATGTGACTTGTTTTCTGCCTGCTCAGAAATGCGAGAGGCTGGAAAAGCTCCAAGGCTGCTCCCCAGAGAAGCAGAGCTTCAGAGAGATGCTCTGTCTGACCAGATCCAGTAGATTTAGTGCAAATCAGAGGTGAAAAATGAAGGAATGCCATCATTTCCCAGCATTCATCACCCCACCTCTCCATTGGGGGTGCAGAGGACACAGAACACAGCCCGTGTTCTGCCAGGATGGTGGTGAATGTCTTTCACTTTTTGGCCACAGGAGCAACGCATACCAAAGCACCTTTAGAGAGCACTGGTTGCATAATGCCCTCGGCCAAAATGTTCTGCTGTCATTGCTGATATTAAGGTCTCCAGCAGCCCTGTGGGCACGGGCTGAATGTCACTTTGTGCACTCGACTGCTGGAGGCTGCGCCCGAGAAGAGCCCCGAGACACTCGTCGTGTGGGCATAGGTGTGAGTTTGTGGGCTGCAGATATAAATAACAGGTAGAGTTTAGACTCTGTGGCCTAAGCCTTGATGCTTTCACATACTGGCCCAGCTAAGCCTTCATTCCTTGACCTTAAAAGGCCAGATCCTGCCTCGGATAAGAACTTCTCCTGCCTCCCACTCCACACCCAACCTTCTCCCAGACCTTCCCCCCTCCAACCCAGAAGAGCTGTGTCCTCCCTCTGGTTTGGCTCCCTGGACTCGACTCTTACTTCTCACTATTTCCCTTCCATTTGCTGCAAGTGTTGGGGTCTGAAGGAAATTTCACCTTGGCACAGCCAGTTTGAGTGTGAGGGATTGAGCAAACGTGGGAAAGGTTAAACAAAATGAGTTTTCTGGAAGGTTCATCGTTCAGGTTCGTTGTGACTTCCTGTTCTGTCTCACAAATGCCTCTTTTGGGTCCCTTTTATTTCCCAAGCTTCCCAGCTCTACTGGACAGGGAATACTGGGTGCAATGACCTTGAAACTTCTTATAGGATCTCCTTATAGCACCAGGAGAAAGAGAAGGACAGGGAGAAAACAACCCGTTTTGTCTTCTTTGGGTGACGAGTTTACACAGAGAAAAAGCCACCTGTTGATCCTTGACTCATTTGACAAACAAGCCATGTCACATCCTAACCTGAAACTTTCCTTGTAAGTGAGGAAACCCTGAAAAAACCCTGTATTTCTGCCTCTTGACACTGTGAGAAACCACAAGTACACTTGCTGAAATTCTCCTTTTGATGCTTTGAGCTCAGAAGAAATTTTGATTGAAAGCTAAAGGAATTGCCCCAAACTTCTTTGTGCTAAAGGACATTCTTTGTTTTGGTTACACTCAGAACCTTTACTTACTCTTTGAGGACAGTTGATAAATTTAAATAAATGTATTTAATTACAAAATCCCACTGATTTGGACAGAGAATACTTGCGTGGGACTTGTCCTGATTTAAACCAGAACAAAACTGATCACACTGAGCAAACTTAGAGGGTGAAGAAATGTAGATTTGTCTGTTTTGCAGGTCTAGGTTGTGCAGAGATCACTGTTGATGACAACCTGCCAGTTCTGAAGGTCTCTAAATCTGCATAAATAAATAGCTGATATTTCATCTGCAATCAGCAGAATATTTAATCAAAGAGCTTCTACAGCAGTTTTCGGCTCGGTGTTGACATTTCTGCTGTACAGGGTGTGTGTAACCGTGTGTGTGTGTGGTGGAACTCCTTCACATCCATCCTCACACTTTGATTTTTCTGCCCCATTTGTTGGGTGCTGTCTTGGGATACCTTAAAAAGGGATCTGATTTTCAGGAAGAGCTTTAAACTGACAGAGAGGAGGTTCAGATTAGATATTTGGAAGAAATTGTTGGCTGTGAGGGTGGGGAGGCCCTGGCACAGGTTGCCCAGAGCAGCTGTGGCTGCCCCATCCCTGGAAGTGTCCAAGGCCAGGTTGGACGGGGCTTGGAGCAACCTGGGCTGGTGGAAGGTGTCCCTGTCCATGGCAGGGGGTGGCACTGGATGAGCTTTATGGTCCCTTCCAACCCAAACCTTTCTATGATTCTATATTTTGCTTCCAAACTTTTTATGATTTATGACTTGGATTCTTATGGAATCACTAGTTACTCTTGGAAAATCTGACCACATTTAAATGTGATCTTTTTACATGAAACTTTGAAAGTGAAGAACCCCGGAAGTTTTCAAAACCTCCAGACACAAAATACAACTGGGCAGTGTTTAGGAATTATTTACTTTCCACACCCAATGTGAACTCTTTTGATTTGTGTTGATGTGAACATTCAGGAAGAAAAGTGGAGCATCCAAACATCCTAATTTCTGTTTCTGTTCACTCTTCTGTGTTCAGAGGGACACACAGACTCTGCAATTCAAAATCCTGAATGACTTGGGATTATTGCCTTTTGCTTGAGGATGGTTGTCACTCCTTGAGAAAGAGCAATTCACATCTGTCACACAATAAATTGATTTAACAAGAAGGTTGGCTCTTAGTCATGTGGATTTGCCCTGTTGATTTGCAGAAGGTCACATTTCACAGCTCACAGCATCTGGCTGCACAAACCCATGCGAGCCAAGAAGAGTTGGAGCTCTCACTTCACCGGTACCTCTAAACATCTCCATTTCTGTTGACTCTTAAATAGCTCTTTGAAATTTCTGGCTGGCTTTTGGAAGTTATTTTGGTTTCTTTCCTCTGAGTCTGGGCACTTTTCAGCACAAAACATTTCATTTCTTAGGGGTAAGATGGTAGGTAAGTTTTCAGCTGAAAGTGTCGGCCAGGCCTCTTCACCCCAACAGTGTGAGCAGCCCTGCCAGGAACCTCGATGATGCTGTGCCATGACTCAGAAAAGCACTTTGCAGTTCTCTAAACAGCTACTGTGTCTATTTGGTGTATTTGGTGAACCATGAGTGCATTTCAGTGCTAATAGTGGGGGGGAGGGCATCTTGGCCACCATTTGTGCATTGGTGTTTTTGGGTCCCGACAGGAAGGAGGCTGAAATGAAGGGCCTTGTGCAAGGGCTGTGGGGATTGAAACGTGGCCAAAGCCCCAGTGCACCAGCTGCTAATCAAAGTGAAACAATCATGCCTTTCTTTACCATTTTAGGGCAATCCTGTAGAGGTGATGGTTTATCAGGCTCCATGGTGGTTGTCCCTCTGGCCCAGCTTTCTGTTGGTTGGGATTGTTCAGCCTGGAGAAGAGAAGGTTCCAGGCTGGAATTGTGGCCTTCCAGTACCTGAAGGAGATACAGGAAAGAAGGAGAGAGAATATTTACAAGGGCCTGGAGTGACAGGAAAAGGGGGAATGGCTTCAAATTGAAATACAATAGGTTCAGATTAGATATTGGGAAGAAATCCTTCCCTGTGAGGGTGGGGAGGCCCTGGCACAGGTTGCCCAGAGAAGCTGTGGTTGCCCCATCCCTGGAAGTGTCCAAGGCCAGGTTGGAGCAACCTGGGATAGTGGAAGATGTCCCTGCCCATGGCATGGGGTGGAACAAGATGATCTTTAAGGTCCCTTCCAACCCAACCATTCTATGATTTGCTTACAGATCTACCAAAGTCACAGACTTCACCAAATCCAGCTTTCCAGGGTGGGACAAGGGGTTTTGGGGAAATCTGGGGGCTGAGTCCACTCAATGGATTTGTAATCCTGCTTCAGCTGCTGACTCAACTACGTGACTGAGGTAAATCAGTTCTTCTCCCTGTGCCTCTCTTATCTGTGAACCAGGGGTAAATGACTCTTATTTCCTTTGTAAGGCATCTGGAGATTAGTGGGAGATAAGTACTAATTTTTGTTATCTTGATTGAAGTTACTCAGACAAAATGTTCGTGATTGTTCCCTGAGTCGGCAAAATATGTGGGGTTTAACTCTGCTCAGTCACACACATTTTTGGGTGTCCTGTGCTGGACTTTGCAGATGTTGGTGAGATGTGAGTGATTGATGTGCTAATACAGCAGAATCTGAATACATTGAGAATGTGGCTCCAAAATGAGAGAAATAACTGAGGGCAAGTGTCCCCAGTTTATATGTGTGTGGTGCTCTACTGGGATGACTGGAATAGACACAAAACAACCATGTGGCAAGATTAATTTATTCATTACATTAATGAACCTTTAGTGGTAACAGCTTGTGTTGTAGAGAACATCCAAAGGAGGCAAGAAAGATGGTGAAGGGCCTTGATTTGAAGCTGTGTGAGGACATTGAGGGCACTTGGTGTGTTCAGCTGGACAAGAGGAGACTGAGGGGAGACCTCAGTGCAGTTCCAACTGCCGGGGCAGGGGCAGAAGAGGGGCAGGGACTGAGCTCTGCTCTGGGGGGACCAGGGACAGCACCCAGGGAATGGCTGGAGCTGTGTCAGGGCAGGCTCAGGTTGGATCTCAGGGAAAGATTCTTCCCCCAGAGGGTGCTGGGGCACTGCCCAGGCTCCCCAGGGCAGTGGGCACGGCCCCAAGGCTGCCAGAGCTCCAGGAGCGTTTGGACAACGCTGGGTGGGATTGTTGGGGTGTCTGGGCAGGGCTGAGGGTTGGACTGGATGATCCTTGTGAGTCCCTTCCAACTCAATATTTTCATGACTCTGTGACCCTTTAGTGGTACCATATTTGTGTTCCAACCCTGGCAGAGCCCTGGCCGCATTCACCACCATGGAGAACTTCCTGGCCCCACTGAGCTCCGTCACTGAGCTGACTCTCCAGCCCAACAAGGCCCAGCTCCTGCTAGGCAAGGCTGGCGGTGCCTCCCGGCGCAAGCGGGAGTTCATGCCCGACGAGAAGAAGGACAACACGTACTGGGAGAAGCGGCGCAAGAACAACGAGGCCGCCAAGCGCTCGCGGGAGAAGCGGCGCCTCAACGACGTGGCCATGGAGACCCAGCTGGCCGCCCTCAGCAAGGAGAATGCCGTGCTCAGGATGGAGCTGCTCTCCCTCAAGCTGCGCTTCGGGCTCATCAGCCCGGACACCACCTCCTACCAGGGCCGCCCCCTCGGGATCTACCTCAGAGGGCACAGGGCCACCTCCCCGCTCCGTGGGCTGGAGCCCTTGGTGGCAGAGTCCTGCTTCCCTGTGCGGAAGAGCTTCATGCCCAGAGTGGTGGAACCTGCTGACTTCTCCTGCAAAACCTTTGGCCCGCCCAGAAACATCCTGGGGTGTGACTCGAAGCCGCTTCCCGTGGACACACCGGGCCTCCAGCAGCCAAAAAGTCTTGAAGCATCCTTGGGCTCTCCATTCCTCAGCTACCACTGGCCAGATAAATACCCCTTCCCTTGGCCTTGGTCGGGCAGCTCCTGCCTGTTGTGCCCTTCCCCCAGTGCCACCGAGGGGAGCAAAGAAAGCAGCATCACTGTGTCGGACGAAGATGATGAGCAACAAGTACCCAAGACTTCTCCACTGCCCCCCTGCAGCCTGCCCTGCCCTTCTGAGGATCACCTCAAGGGCCGAAGCCATGCCGCCCTCCCTCACAAGCTCAGGATTAAGACCAAAGCCCTCAGCAGTTTGGAGGAGGGTGGCCTGGACTCCCACTGAGGCAGCAGAGGAATGACCCATCACGAGGCCAGTGCAAGACTTTGGAAAGACATGAAGGGTTTGGAAAGGTGGGGTGGGAGGGGAATGTCTTATTCTTCAAAGAGGGATGTGATTTTTCCTGCTCTGCAGAAATGCCATGGGGGTTCTATGCCTGGGCTGCTCCACTACAGCTCAAGTGCAGCTGGCCATGGGGTTCCTCTTGCTGGGTGAGACTGTCAGACCCTGCAGTCCCCGAGTACCACCTGGCTGCTCTGCTGACACAACAAGCTCAAGTGGGAGGTGTGAAGGGGCAGGAAGGTGCCAAGACAGTGGAGGTGGTTCCCACACCACATAACACAATCGCAGGTGCTTGGGGTGGCAACCCTTGTAATCATCTTTGCTTCATCATCACCTTCATCTTCAAGGTTGTGCCTCAACTCTTGATTGCTCCACATGGGAAAATATTGATGGAAACAGCTTCAGACCCCTGGAGAAAATAAAATGGGATAGTGACTCTGTGACTATGGATTTACACTGGCATGAAAGGAGAGCAGGACCTTGTCCACTTTATTCACAGTTTATCATAATTTATCTTCAGAGACAATGAACTCTTTCTCTGTGACCATGCAGAGTGTGGTCCAGAATATAGTTTCATTTATATTTGCAACAGTTATTTTGAAAGACTAAATTTTCTACTTTTTTTTAAATTGAAATGCAAAAAATATTTTACTTTAGCTTCTTACTTTTTAAATAAGACATTTTAAAAAATGAGCTTTTTATATTTGGGAATTTCCCTTAGAAAACACAGGCAACTTTTACCTATGCACGTGTTGCACATAGTGTATGTACTCCTATATCTGCAGGGATGTTCTCCCTGTCCATCCTGACTGCTTTGCCTTTGGGAAAACCTCAGGAAAGCCTTTGGGAAAACCTCAGTGAGCAGCAGCCTCGCAGAAGGTTCTAGAGCCTACTTGATGCTGTTCCTCAGCCACCTCAGTTTTCCAGCCAAAGATAATTCTCAGGGATACATTCCAGGCATAGCTATAACTTCTTATCCTCAGTTCTTTCATGCTTTGTCTTTTTTTTCCCAAGGAAAGGAGGCTGATGTAGTTTGGATGGTGCTGTGTCCAAACATTTTTTGACATGATGGACAAACACAGCCCAACCCGATGATTCCATCAGCCCAGCCTGATGGAAGACATCTCAAAGTGAATAAGCAACTCCAAACTGTTCTCCTCTGCCCCAAGCACACATTTTCATGCAATCTACAGTGTTCCTAATGACAGAAAAGCTGCACTGTCTGCTCAGCCCTAAAGGAAACCAGAGATGACACCGGGAACTCAGATCCTGGGAGTCTTCACTTCACCAGTTGTGCTGCTCACAGGACTGTCCTATTCCTTTTGTGTCTGGAGCGAGTCCTGACACCTTCCTGATTCCTCTGCCCATAAATGTGTTTGCCCCACGTCTGTGTCTCCGTTCTCACAGCAGGACCCTCATTTCTTCACCCCAGAGTCCTCCTGCAGCCCCACACTGCTGGTGGGGTGGGGTGGGGCTCTCACACAGCTCACCATTGTTTGTAGGGATATCCCACAAAGACCAACCCTTCTGACTTTGTTACTGGATGAAACATCCATCATCTTTGATTGTTTTATCTGTGTTTTAGATATTTTAGGGAAGGTGACATATTTAAGAAGCTTCTCTTTACACACAGGCAGGACAGTTCCTAAAATACTAAAATTGAACAGGTTCTCATGAGCAAGAAGCTGCAATTTTAGGACAGAAGACAGCAAACCTTTTAAAAAGTATCACAACATCTATAAAGCAGACACTGGAGCTTTCTAAATATCCTCATTTCCTCCCCTTCCCCTTCAGAAGACATTTTTCAGTGTTTACTAAAAACCAATTAGATATTCTGAGGCTACAAGACAAATATTTTTCAAGCAATGGTATAATATTTCAGGACTTCTTTTGGCTCAACATTGGAAGAAATAAAAAAGACTATGAAATACCACAGCAGCACACAGGCACTAACTTTAATTCTACAATAAAATACTGTTGAATTTCTAACACCCTCTAATTTAGTTGGGGATTCATTTCAGAAGATAAGTAGATGGTGCTGGGGCACTGCCCAGGCTCCCCAGGGCAGTGGGCACGGCCCCAAGGCTGCCAGAGCTCCAGGATCATTTGGACAACGCTCTGAGGGACAGGGTGGGATTGTTGGGGTGTCTGTGCAGGGCCAGGAGTTGGACTGGATGGTCCTTGTGAGTCCCTTCCAACTCAGGATATTCTGTGGTTCTATGCCTGTCCATCTCCCCCATTTCTGTGCTGAGATGGGTGCAGAGGAATGGGCAGAGCTTCGGGCTCGCGGCTGCCAGGGCATGAGGGGGCAGCTCTGCTGTACCCAGTGCCATGAGGGGAAACCAGAGCATGGCAACAGCTCCTCAGGTGTGAAACTCGACGTAGTGATGCTTTCAGATGAAAAGAAACCACAAGTGGTTCCATTTCCTGGCTCATTCCCTCTGTCCTCTCTTCCCCTCAGAGCTGGGAGGGACAGCCCACAGCAAGAAGGGGGCTCAGAAAATGTTTTGCCTCCTCCCACCTCTTGCTCATCCCCCTCACAGCGGGACCAGCTTTTCTCGGGGCTGGGCAGGGCTGTTCAAAGGGTCACCTGGGCTGGAGACACATCAACGTGTGCCTAATAAAACTGTTTCCACGAGCTGCCAGCGGTGTCCTGGCCTGTCTGTTGGGATTGTATCCACTCGGAAATTCCCTCCTCAGGAACAGCCAGTGTGAGAAACCCACCCTGTGGAGCCAAGCCCTGCTCAGCAGCAGCACAGGGCACAGATGAAGTGAGTTGTGGGGCACACACACCTTCCTGATTCCTCTGCCCATAAATGGGTTTGCCCCCTGCCTGAGAAAAGGATCAGTTTTTCTCAGGACTGGGCAGGGCAGGCTCCATGTGCTGCAAATGTTTCAGGGGGCAGCAAGTGGGTGTGAGGGAGCTCAGCCTGCTCTGGAGGGTGGGTTTGGTGTTTGCAGGGAAAGGGTGGCCCCCAGAATCTGCTGTACCTCCTAATCCTGCTGTACCCCCTAATCCTGTGTACATCCTAATCCTGCTGTATTTCCTAATCCTGCTGTACCCCCTAATCCTGCTGTACATCCTAATCCTGCTGCACCTCCTAATCCTGTGTACATCCTAATCCTGCTGTACATCCTAATCCTGCTGCACCTCCTAATCCTGCTGTACCCCCTAATCCTGCTGTACATCCTAATCCTGCTGCACATCCTAAGTCTGCTCTACATCCTAATCCTGCTGTCCCTCCTAACCCTACTGTACCTGCTGCCTGGGGCCCAGGGAGAGCCAGCCCTGAGAGATTTAAACTTGCAGGTGCCCAAAGGTGCATTTTTGTGGGGAGCAGGCAGAGTTGGTCTGAAAATGATGCAGCAGTGAGTAACATTTCCTGTTTGCTGTGTCCCTGCTGTTGCACAAACCAAGGGCCAAACACGGTTTGGAGCTGGGGTTCATGGCAGTGGGAGCTTTTGGGCCCTCGTGGAGGGAGAGGAAGGGTGGGACAGCAGGAAAAGCAGCAGGAGAGAAGGAAAGGCTATGGAATGAGCCAGCCCTGGCCCCACATCTGGCTCAGCTCACACCTACTTACAAACCTTTTCCACTCTTTCTCTTGCTCCAGGTTTGGCTTTTCCTCTCCTCCAGGGCCACTCACCTGGAGGACATCCACAGGGGAGGGTGTTTCCTCTCCCTCCACACCTGAACTTCTCCTTGTCCTGAAGAGTTTCCTACCTGGGGGAGATCCAGCCATCTCTATCCATTCTCCCATCCCCAAATCCCACATTTAGTAACATCCTCAGAGAAGAGTCCTTATTGTACTGATTGTTTCAGGTGATGGTGGCTGTGAGCCTTGCCTGGAAGGGAGCTGAGCTGTTTCTGCTCCTGCTCAGGCTTCGAAGTTAATTCTTTAGTCTTGTTCCAAAGTAATCTCATATAGTTTTCAAGCTGGTTATTACTGGGCTGAGTGTTATATAAGAAAAAAACCTCTGTGTGTTTCAAGAGGGGAAGACAAAGAAAATATTTCTTGTTTGTATCACTTTGGAAAACTGTTCTAGTATTTTTTAATCTGTCTACCAGAATGGGAAGAAGAAAGGGACATGTTACAGGTATCTAAATATACATCAATGGGAGAGCTGCAGAACCTGAGCAGGGGAAAATTGCTCACTGGTTTCCACAACGCAGAACGAGTGAAAGTGGGCAGAGGCTTTAAGAAAAAAAGCCAAAGAATGTACTTTATTTATGCAGCATGTGGTTAAACCAGGCAAATTATTGCCACAGGATGGGGTGGTAACATGGATATAAATGAGGACAAAGCAGTATTTCAGGGAGGATTAGTCTGAGCAGTGGTGAGACTTTAGCTCAGGACACCCCAAAGCTCAGCAGGCTCAGCTCAGCTGCTGCTCTCACAGGTTTTTGGAAAGCATCCACCAGCTTTGGACACAAGCTGGATGGAGGCAAAGTCTGATCCGAGTGCTCCTCCATCCCTGTGCCTCTGAAAAGGAAATTTCTCTGTCACCTGATGAACTCCAAAACCCCCTGACAAATCTCACACCTTTCAGGCTCTGTTTGTCACACTTTGCAGTATTAGGCAGAGAAATGACTACAGAGGCTTCCCTTAAGAGCATGAGTTAATGATGACCTTTAGCTCAGGCTTAGGACCCAAACTGAATCATTACTGATGGAGGAAAAGTTAGCAATGACTTCTGGAAAGAGATGCTGCACTCAGAGGACCCTGTGACAGACTGTGGAGCTCCTGGTTGCACCTGTAAGGGCAATCCTGCTCCAAAAATCTGTTTTAAATTGAATCTTTCCCTTTAGGAGGGAAAATTCCAAACTATATACAATTATCAGTGTTAATCATCTGTGAAAGGAACTGCATCGTGTCCCCCACTCACACAGGAGACCAGGGGATTTTAACACTTGTCAGGGAGCTGGGAGGCTGAACTGGGGATATCTTTTGGCATTTGCCTCTAAATTTCTCTGATTTTGAGCAGCCCAAAAGTCAAGGGCTCTCATGAAGAATTTACTGCTGTGGCTGTAAATGGAAGTGAAAAAGTAGTGTCTTCAATGGAAGAAATGATTGGTTTTCATGCAGCTTTTGTTTTTGTCCTGCAATGCTCATGTACAGGGCTCACCATGAATAAATATTAAATTTAAGTAATTATTCTAATTTCACACCTGAATTTGGTTTGGGGAAAGGGTTGTTGTTAAACTGCTGTGTTTTTAGTACAGTGGCATTTCTTACATTGGTGGGTCAGATGTTCTTTAAATAATGTTTCTCAGCCTCAGGTTTGTTTCCCTTCTCCCATCCTATAAGAGCCTTCCAGTTTAATCTTATGTGAATCCTAGATTATTTCCAGATAAGAGGGTTGATCTTTTAGTGGAAAACAAAATAATCAGCATGTTCTTTGTTGGTGTTTCCACTATCAGAAATCCCAGGTGAGCTCAGCAGGATCAGGGCCTGGAGTGCAGCTCGGCCAGGTGGAGCTGCTTCGAAATCCTTTGAGAGCAGAGGGTTGGGTTTCTTTCCAAATCCCAGTCTGGAGGTGATTCCTGGTGCCTGGGGGGCTGTTTGCAGCGGGAAGGTGATGGTCCAACCCTTCTGGGGAGTCACAGCTTATGGACACTGGAGCTGGGGCTGGGTTTTTTTGTTTCCAGCAGAGAGATCCTGTGGGGTTGGGTTGAGTGACCACAGGCAGCAAGAGCATTTCTACCTCTTATCTCATTCTGGCCTTATCCTCGTGTGATCTGCTCTGCTCTGAGCTGCTGGATCACACCCCTATTTCTTTCCTGCTGAACTTCACCCTTATCTTTATATCCAGGTGCCTTCTTCGCACGCTCTCCTGCAGCCCCTATAAATCCCCTGCCTGTGCTTTGCACGTCTCACCAACTCTGCAAACTCTTGGCTCAGTTACCCCAGGGCTGTTTGGGCACCATCTGTGAAAGCTTGGAAAAGTGTTTAGAAGAACTGGTTTTAACAGGAAGGGTGTTGGAGGCTGTTTGTAAAATACCACCAGGAAACCAGGCAGGATTTTCATGCCCACCTACGTCTCTGTTACTGGAACAGGCAAAAGGTGGTGCTCAGCACCTTGGTGAGAGCTGAGTGCACAGTAACTTGCACAAGACAATGTTTTGGTGCCTGTGGTTTTGGGTTTGCAGGGACTAAGTCCTGTGGTGGAGATGTGCATGGCCATGGGCTTCTTGGCCTGATTTATCCCAGGGGGATTTAGGGAGGATAAACTTCAAAATGCCTGTGAGTTCTGTCCATCCTTCACTGCAAGGTCAGGCTGAAGAAATGATCTTGAGACACCCACTGGCCAACATCTGGGGTGCCCTTCAGCCTCCTGTGTCACCTGAACTGCAGCTCCACCCTTTGACTTGCAAAAGATAAAGCAGATCATGCAATTTAGCTCCTTTTAATGCAAAACACTGCGAGTTTCTGTCTAAATTCCTTATCCTACCAAAAAATATCCTTGTCTATGAGCAACAATGTGCAAAAATGTGTTAAGATGAAGTGATTATTAGAAATGTCTTGGGTACAGAGGTCAATATTTATGTACTACCTTCCAGCTTCCATCTTTCTCTTATCAGATTCTCAGTCTTTTAAATTCATATTTGTGTGCAGAAAAAAAAAAATAAGAGAAAAAGAAAGATTTCCTTTACATTAACCTGTAGAAATGATGTTGTAAATGCAACTGAAGAAGTGTGAACACACTGAGTTATTCCTCTTCAACCAGGTTTCTCATATCAGTTCCTCTGAAGGCCACAAGCTCTCCTTTCTGGGGCTCAGTGTTACTCATACCTGGGCAGTGATGAAACATCAGAGGGAACCTCAAACAAACTATTCAGACAGCAACACTCCAGGATGAATCAAGCTTGCCTGGTTCTTATTTTTGTTCTTTTCAGGCACTGAAAATGCCAGTTGTGATGTGTTTGGGCTGGGTGGGGTAAAGGAACAGCTGAAAAACCTGCACCTAAACTCAACCTAGGCCCCCAAATTCAAACTTGGCCCCCAAACCTATAGCAAGAGGTGTTTCCACCCCAACTTCTCCTTGTGTCTGGTGCAGCCCTGGCTCACTGGGGCAGACACAGTCCCAGTGCCCTGCTGACGAGGGTCTTTTTCCTGATTTTCAGGCTATGGCAGAGCAGGGTGCTGAGCTCCACTTCTCACACACACATCACTCAGGGTTGTGGTGTCTTTATTTCTGCTTCTTTCTGCCCAGCTCCTTCATTTAGTGATGGCTGCAACAACCAGCTTGGACTAAAGTGTGATCCAAGCCTTCCTGGAAATCCTGCAAATTCTCCAGAACTCAGGTCTTACTGTGCTGGGCTAAACCTGGAAGTTGTCTGGTATTCCTGTACTGCTGTTCTATCCCTCTCTTTCCATGGACCCAGAGCTCTGGGGGCTGGCTCAGCACTGGTTCCTGCAGAGATCAACCCCCTCCCTCACATCTGGGGCACAGCTGGAATGGTTAGATCTTTAAGGTCCCTTCCAACCCTTCCATGTGCAGGTGGTGCTTTGGCCCAACAAAATGCAGCTTTTTTTGATGTCCAGCTGGTGTCATCTGCACCCCGGGGGAGAGGGGAAGGAGAAGCCTGACAGAGGATTTCTTGCTTGCAGATGAACCAGTTGCATTGTGGCAAGAGGTGTGAGGAGCTTGGTGGTTGTTCCTGTGTGTCCATATCCCCCCAAACAGGAGGGAAGAGCCCTGTCAGCCACATCTGTGCCTGAGATGGTGGGACACTGAGCACAGGAGAGGAGGCTCTGCTTGTCAGGAATCTGAGACCCCTTCCTATGCTGGGTTTCTTCCCGGATCTTCTCTCTATGGTGACCAGTGACAGGACCCCAGGGAATGACATGAAGTCGTGCCAGGGAAGTTTTGGAATGGATCTCAGGGAAAGGTTCTTCCCCCAGAGGGTGCTGGGGCACTGCCCAGGCTCCCCAGGGCAATGGGCATGGCCCCAAGGCTGCCAGAGCTCCAGGAGCGTTTGGACAAGGAGTGTTTGGATTGTTGGGGTGTCCCGGGCAGGGCAGGAGTTGGACTGGATGATTCTTGCAGGTCATAACTCAGGATATTCCATGATTCTATGATTCCATGCACTGAGCCTCCCCCTGCTCTGACCCCTCTGCTGGGTTTCCACATCCATAACCCTGAATATTCAGTGGTGACACAGACCCATGGCTCTGGCTGCTGGAGGTTCCGCCTCTGGAAGAGATCAGGGGAAAAAAATTAGGGTTTTCTTGATCCCCTCAGATTTCCTGTGGAATTCAGTCACAGGATGTCAATGCAGCAATCCAGATGTGGCCTCCTGGTCACCCCCAGCTCCAGATGTGCTGCCTCTGCACTCTTTGCACTCCAGCTAAAGGACAGGGAAATCCCTCCTGGGCAGTTTTCCTGCTCATCAGCAATTACAGCTGTTGAGGGAATTTTCTTTTTCCTCCCTGGCAGGTGAAAGCCACATGAGCTGATAATGGTTTTCATGTTGTCAGCATTTCCCTCCCTCCACCCCCCAAAATGTCAAGGGTTTAAATTTGAAGTTGCACCTATTTATTTCTGTAACCAAAATAAAAGAGAGAGAGAATCTCTTTACTGTAATTTGCTTGGAAAATGTGGTGATGGAGGAGGTGTTCAGGACAAAATAACCTTTCTATGGAATGTTTTGCCAGGAGCTGGATGGGATTATTTGATTAATTCCTACTGTAACTGTCTGTCTTTCTTAATCTCCTTCTGGACCAAATGGGAATGTGAGACATGGCTGAGGGCACCACGGATTCATCCTCTGTATGACCTGGGTCTATTAATGCACAAGTTATATCAAAACTTTCTTATTTTGTCTAACCCAGGGCAATTTTCCTCATTTGTCTCAGCATTTTTCCTGCTGGCATAAATAATCTTCCTGAATTGTTCAGTGTTTGAAAGCAGTGGGAATAAAAAAAGCTTGAAAATGAGGAGGGAGGAACAGCAAAACACAAAATCCAGAAGTGAATAGAAGTGCTGTTGCATTATTTATTTCATGCCTTGAAGAAACAGGGAAAATAATCCTTTTTGGTAAACACCACTGTGAAATTAAGCATGATCTGCCCACAGCTTGTGTCCCAGGTGTGTGGGGGTGAAATGAGGGACTTGTTTGAGCCCCACAGTGGCCCCAAAATTCTGAACAACTGCACAGTAACACAAAACCAGCTCCAGAGTCCCGGGTGGCCTCGTGTTTGTCACAAGAGGATTAATTATCTTTGGAGCACAACCACAGGGCTTGAGGCTCCTGAGCCCCCAGCTATGGTAGCAAGGAATCTCCCTACCAAGCTGGGTAGAATTTGGGAGATTTCCTTTAAAATATGTTATTTTCTCACTGCTTGCATGATGCTGGTGATGGACTGAGGATGCTGGTGATGCTCTGAGGATGTTGGTGATGCTCTGAGGATGTTGGTGATGCTCTGATAGTGCTGGTGATGGACTGAGTGTGCTGATGATAGACTGAGGATGCTGGTGATGCTCTGAGGGTGCTGGTGATGGACTGAGGGTGCAGAGGATGTTGATGTGGCTGCACTGCAGGAGGGGCTGAGGTGGGAGATGTGGGGGAGGCAGATGGTGCTCAGAGCATCTCACTGACCACATACCTACAGCCTGGACATCTGTGAAAGAGGGGAATTCACCTCCTGTAAACACTCTGTGGGTTGGTTTTAATTTCTTAGCCTAAATCCAAGCCAAGGTCCCACTCCCAGGGCTGTGCTGTTCTGCCTCTGCTGCCAAAGCTAAAGAAGCTGAGCTGGATTTGTGCTGCAAATACAGCCCTCTCTGGGGCTGTGAAATGTGGACTAGGTTGGAAGATTTAAGTTATTTAGGTTTCTAATAATCTTTTTGACCCAGATCCTAAAGAGTTGGGGATGGGCTTCATTGAGAGGGACTCGGGAGTCTTTGGGGACACTTGGTGACAAAAGCTGAGTCTCCCCAGGAGAGAACAAGCAGCTTCCTCTCCTGACTTTCTGGGGCACTTGGCACTAGAGCAGCAGTTGAAAACTCTTAATGAGTCACAGTCTGTTTCATCAGAAAAAAACTATTTCAGTTCTTAATGCCTTTGAAGCAGAGGCTGCAACTTCAGGAGTTTAAAGGGTTTTGATAAAAAAAAAAGCCTCTTATTGCCTTTTTAAAGTGAATAAACACGGAGCTGAGTGCCCAGAGTGAGGCAGTCAGAGCATGAGGAGCTGTGGGCACCCACAGCGATGCCTCCTTGCTTGGGGGGGGGTTTCACAGCTCCCTCCACACCTTCAGTCCTCCCTCAGGAAATTGTGGTGGGTTGTGAGCAAGAAGTTGCACAATACAGATACAATCCCTTTATCTCAGAGATTCTCCTCCCTTTCTGCACCTTCCCAAGGCACCTGCTCCTCCTCCCCTGGGCTCAGCCCCTCGTTGTAGCCTCTGGCCATGAGCCTGGGCCAAGGGAGCTGCACCAAAGGGTGCAGGATAAGGCACAGCTGGAGGAGCTGTGCTGGCAGCTCAGCCTCATCCTGCTTTTCTTTAAATTGGGTAAAGGATGTGCAAAGGCACATCCATCTCTCTGGACTGGGGTGCTCTGGGGGGTGCAAGACTGAGGCTGGGGCTCCCAATAGCCACCCCCAGCTGGTGCTGGGAGGTGCATTCCTGAGCTGTGCCCGTGTGCTGCAGGCAGGGATCTTCCTCCATCCAGTGTCCAGCCTTCAGCCCCCTGATCCAAAACACTGGGAGTGCAGCATGGAGTGAAGATGTGATGTGATATCAGGGATATTAAAGCAATTTGTGGCACTTGATGCTCCTTCTCCCTGCAAGGCCATTTCCCCTCACCACCAACGACCAGGAGATGCTCCCTGGAAATGAGGGAACTGCATTTCCCCTGTCCCAGCTCACTTTTTGAGCTCTTTTTCTTGCCCTTGCAGCTGGGACAAGAAGCAACAGTGTGGACAAGTTTGTCCCTCAGAAACCTCCCTGGGAGGTTTCACACTGTTAGGTCTTTCCTGCAGCTGGAAAAACACCTTCCAAGCAGGGAGACAGCCCTGAGTGTGCAGGAATCTGTAACAGTGGGACAGTCAAGGGGATGCTCGTGGCCAGCTCCCCTGGGAAGGTTCAGCTCCATCTGCCTTCCCAGGAAATCTGGCCCAGAGATGGCAAGAAATGAAGCTGATTTCCAAGCCCTGGGTGCCACAAGTAGATTTTTGCTGCCCATTTTTTTTGCAGAAGAAATTTTGCAGCGCAGGGATGGAGGTGGTGGCTGTGGATGGAGCAGCTCTGGGCACGGTGTGTCACAGCACAGCAGCACAGTGACAGCCACAGGCTCTTGCTGGGGAAACACGAGAGATTTTGGCAAGTGGGGAGCAGGAGGAGGAAAAAATACGTGAGTGAAAGGGAAGGGAGCTGAAAGGCAGCATTTAAAGGTTAACACTTGCCCCAGGCGAGAGGAGGTGAATGTCTGTGCTCCTAAATAGCATTTGCTGACGAGGTTGTCTCACAGCTCTTTGCTTTGGGTTTTTTTCTTAAAAGACCAGTTATGTCCCTTTTTTTTCCACTGTACTTGCTCAAACCCGGCGATGAGGGAGCTGCTGTTCATCATTGTGAGATCTCCGGTCGTCACCACCTTCCCAGTGCGGTAACATTAGTTCACACCTCCCACGCTCGTTGCGTTTCTTTAACACAGCAGGAACAAACCTGGCAGGAGAGGGAGATTACAGCAGAAAAATACTTTCCGCTGAATTACCGCAAAAATCACACCAGCCCTTTCTTCCTGGGCCATTCCTTCCCACAGACATGAGGATGAGGGGGTTTTACATCCCAGTTTTAGTGGGGTCCCGGGGGGTTGCTGTGTCAGGGCTCCAGCACTGAGCTCATGGGGGTTACCCTGCGCCCTGTAGGCCCTGAGCCTGTGACGTGCTGATGGGTGACTAATTCAGTGTGAATTTTTATCACTTTATATATCATATATTATATGAATAAATGTATATAATTTATATTATTTTATATATTTATAATTATATATTTATATATGCACATATACAAGATATATATTCTATGTTTATTTGTATATATTTATATTTTTATATATTATATAATTTCTATTATATAAATTGTCATTTTATATATTATATAAACATATATTTTTATGTATAACTTTATATAGAAATATATATTATTTATATAATAATTTACACCTCTCCCATATGATTGTTATTATTATTGTTATTTATTGTTTATTATTATTATTATTATTATTATTATTATTATTATTATTATTATTATTATTATTATTATTTAACCTGGAAGCTGCCATCAGCTCTGGGCTGGACCAATCCCTTTGGCACAAAAATGTCATATCCATCACTGCCTGGATGAGATAGCCCCTGATTGCAGCTGGCCAGGATGCCAGAGCTGAGCACCAGTCCCTGGCATCTTGCTGGGCTGTGCCAGTGCCCCAAATTCTCTTTGCACATCTGCACAGTGTCACCCCTTGATGTGCAGGGGCTGTGTCAGCCCAGAGAGTCGGTGGGGGGGTGTTTCTGGGGGGCTGGGCAAGGCAGGATTTGAGGCAGAGCTGCCCCGGGGGTGGTGCAGAGTGGGCAGGGAGGGCTCTGGCAGTGCTTGAATTCGAACTCTCAAAAAGCCCCTCAGGAACTGCTGCTGCCTGCCGTGGAGCCTCTTCCCAAACACTCGGTGAAAGGAGCCATCCTTCTCCATGGGAGAGGGCGGGTGGGTGACAGAAAGTACCTCTGGGAAGATGAGAGGGGGATCATGGAATCACAGGATGTCCTGAGTGGGAAGGGACCCACAAGGATCATCCAGTCCAACTCCTGCCCTGCCCAGGACACCCCAACAATCCCACCCTGTCCCTCAGAGCATTGTCCAAACGCTCCTGGAGCTCTGGCAGCCTTGGGGCCGTGCCCACTGCCCTGGGGAGCCTGGGCAGTGCCCCAGCACCCTGTGGGGGAAAAGCAGTGTGGCAGTGCCCAGGTTTTCCCCGGGAGAGGGCAGAGGAGCTGCTCTGAGAGCACTCGCAGCTCGTGGTGAGGGGGAGCAGAAAGGCTGAGCCCAACTCCCCCCTCCTGCCCCTGCCCCCCGGGTGAGCTGGGGGTGAAGCAGGAGGGAAAGGTGCTGCTGCTCCAGCTTTTTGCTGAGCAGCAACAGGAAAAGGGGGATTTTCTGGGCTGCAGCTGTGCCCAGATGTACCTTGCTGGGGCAGGTCCTGGGACTGGCTGGCTCTGCCTGGCTCTGTCTGCACCCTGGGAATGCCCCCTGTGCCCACACACAGCAGTTGTGGCCCTGCTGCCTGGCCTGGCCCCTGGCAGTGCCAGAGTGGGGCAGAGGCCGGAGTGGGATGTCCCTGGGACATGTCAGGAGCTGGGCTGGGTCCTGCAGAACAACGTGGGTGGTGATGGTGGCCCAGGTGGGATCCAGGTCCTGCACTGCTGGGAGTCTCTTCAAACCCAGTAAGAGGAACCGGAAAGGGGTGGTTAGAGGGGGGGAAGCACCTCCAGCCCCAGTGATGGGATTTTCTGCCTCTGTGTGCTGAGCAAGTTCAGTCCCACCAGGATGCTCCTGCTGTTGGGCAGGAGTGTGGTGGAAAAGGAACTGGTGCTGCCTCACCAGTGTGCCTCACTGGTGCTGGCTCACACCAGCCCAAGTGTCCTAGGGGGTTTCCTGATCTGCTTGGGGAATTTTTTGTTGTTGATATTTTTTGTAATGCTGTGGCTCAGTGGTGTCCATGTCCAGAGGAGGTGACACCCGTGGGCACACGGTGCCACCAGCTCAGCCCACAGGTGACACCTGGGGAGGCAGCAGCCAGTGGGTGTCCAGGGCTGGGAGTGTCTCCGTGGGATCCCAGAGCTGCTCCTTCCTCCAGGCAGCCCAGATCTGGGGCTGAGTCTGTAATGAGAGATGAATTTGTGTTCTCTGGAAAGTTTCAAGGGAAATGAAGTGGCCACTTTGAGTCAATCTGAGAGGAAAGCACTCTTTACTTGGCAGAGAGCCGTGGGAAGGTGTCCTGCAAGATGCCTCCTGTATTCTTGCGCCATCCCTGCAGCATCCTCCTGCATCCTTCTGGTATCCCTGCAACATTCCTGCATGTCCTAGTTAGAACAACTGGGACCAGTTCATCACTGGATGGGTGGAATCCAAAACTGTGTATTCTACAGCCTTCCATGCCATTTCCCAGAAACTGTTATCAATGAACCATTTACACCCTCTGCCCAGAGCAGCCCTGACTCCTCAGGCTGTAAACTGTGTGTTCAGAGGCCTGTGAGACAGGAGGATGCTCCTGTGCTCACACCTAGTGTGGAACTCCCCGCCCTGAGGGAGGCACTGGGCATTCCTGCCTGAACCTGAGGATATATAATCTTGGAGTCTTGGGACCTTTTTAACCACTCGTGGGATCCAGAGGAAGACTGCAGATCACCACTCTCAACCAGACTGCAACCACCACTTTTCAACCAGACTGCACCAGCACTCTCACCAACAGGTTTTTCCCTCTCCTTTTCCTTTGGACTCAGGGGGCCCAAAGAACACCATTCTGTTCATGCCCCAGGGTGCTGGGTTATACATTTGGGTTTTGTGGGTTAAAACCAATTGTTTGTCTGTATAATCATACTTATTGTATTATTTTATTAAGTTGTTATTCTGACTTATAATCTCTCTTTTGAGTTGGGTTCATTTCCCCTGCTGGTTTACCTTTAAACCAGCACACTGCAGCATCCCTGTGCCATCCCCTCCGCAGCGCTGCAATGTCCCTGTCACATCCCTCCCTCCTCCATCCCGAGTCCCTCCCACGTTCCCTCCAGTCCCCAGCTCATGGCAGTGCCTTTCCTGGCCCCCTGGGCAAGTTAGGAAAATCCTTTCCATGGTGTGGGAGAGGTGTCCTGACGTTGTGGTGCTCCCAGAGCCCAGGCCTGGTGATCCTGGTGCCACTGGAACAGTGCAAACCCCGGGGTGCGAGTCCCTGCTCCAGGCTGGGCCTGGGACTGGATTTGGGGAGCCCCAGCCCAGGGTCCCTGCAGAGCTGGGTGGCAACACATCCCCAGGGAGAGGGGACACATTCCATGAGGCTCCACCACCAGTGGGATTGGGGGGAATGTCACAAAGGGAACTGTGACATCACCAGCTCTGAGGTGGTGCCAATGGAACCCCTGCCTGTGTTAGAGGGTCTTACCAGGCACCTCAGCCCTGCCCCAAAAAGGACCCAGACATGCCTTGCTGGGGCAGGTCCTGGGGCTGGCTGGCTCTGTCTGCACCCTGGGAATGCCCCCTGTGCCCACACAGCAGTTGTGGCCCTGCTGCCTGGCCTGGCCCCTGGCAGTGCCAGAGTGGGGCAGAGGCCAGAGCGGGATGTCCCTGGGACAAGTCAGGAGCTGGGCTGGGTCCTGCAGAACAACGTGGGTGGTGATGGTGGCCCAGGTGGGATCCCTGCATTGCTGGGAGGCTCTTCAGACCCGGTAAGAGGAACTGGGAAGGGGTGGATACAGGGTGGGAGGCACCTCCAGCCCCAGTGATGGGATTTTCTGCCTCTGTGTGCTGAGTGAGTTCAGTCCCACCAGGATGCTCAAGGTTGTTTGAGCAGCATGTAGGTGACAGTAAGCCACCCAGGTGACACCAGGCCACAGGACCTGTGTGGTGTGGTCACTGTCTGGCCGTTTGCAGCACAGATCCAGCTGCTTTTCCAACAGGGAAGCCCCAGCAGAGCTGAAACCTTGTATTGCCTCTGTGCTCCTTCTACTGATGCTTTGGGGAAACTCCCAAATGAAGCATAAAAATGCAATTTCCTAATTTTCTTCCTCCTGCTGCCCCTAAATCTGGTGTTTTTACCAGAGAGGACCAGGTGAGTTTGTGCAAAGGCCCAGCAGTGGCTCAGAGCGAAATTTGTATTTGCTTCTTGCAGGCTGATGGGAGGGGAATAGAATTCAGTGATTGGCTTTGACAAAATGATACATTTGCCGATGAAGCAGCCATTTCACAAATTAAATTGCTGTCTGGGCACCCTGGGGCTCCCCTGGCTGAGGTTCCTAGCGGGGCAGGGCAGGGGAAAGGCTGATGAGATGTAATTAGTGATGGAGGAATGAGGGGGGAGCAGGAAGGATATGCCCTTTCCTAGGGAGCTGTAAATCCCAGCAGTGAAGCTGGGACCACGTGGGAGATGGAGTGGGTGGTCTGGATCCTACCATGGACAAGCAGCTCAGGTTGTTCCTGTTTTTCCCATGGAAGATGGAACAGGAGGGAGTTCTGCTGCTGGGAAATGGTGCTGGGTTGGTGCTGAGAACACGAGGTTACAGTGTGTGAGTCCCTGAAGGGTGTCCTTGCTGCACACAGGGCTTTTTGGCCTCTATTTCCAAAGCAGATGGAGCATTTTCCTAACTCTGAGAGCCAAATTGACTAGGAATTGCTGGAGAGAATGATGAGAGGCAGCTGAATCTTATCTCTGCGCTTCAGGCTTGTTTCCAGTGTTCAGCACAACGTGTTTAAAGAGCTGAAAAGGAGATTGATAAACTGTCTGACTTGACAGTGATTACCAAGGCAGTGCCAGGCAGGTCCAGAACAGGAGAAGAGGTGATCCTGGTGCTGCCAGATGCCAGTTCACACCTGGTAGCAGCAGGGACTCTTGAGATGAGTGGAATGAGGACAAATACAAGGACAGAAATGCTCAGGAACAAGCCCTGGTGCATCTGCAGGAGAAGAGGGGCAATAAAGGCAAAGGTGGTGCTGGGTCAGACTGAGCCTCTTCACCCACTGAGGGTGGCAGGGTGAGCCCCCTGTGTCACTGTTTAGCTGGCCTGGCCCCACAGGAGCCCCTGTTTGCAAGAGCAGCCCCACAGCAAATGTGGGCTGGTGTCCAACCTCACCTTGGAGCTCACGGCCACCCCAGGCAGGGGCTGCTGAAGAGGACCACGGTGTGTGGAGCCTCCTTCCTTCTGGAAAGCAGCCTCAGTGAGGCTCGTGGGCACCAGCCGTGCCCAGGGTGTGCTTGAGCTCGGCCCTTCTCCCTGCAACTGCTGCTTTCTCAGCTCCTCAGCCACTTTCCCCTCTCTTGGTGCCCCTTCCTCGGAGGGTTTCAGTTTTAGTTGTGGGGGTTGGGGTTTGACTCCCTGCCCATGTTGGCAGAGGTCTGTGGGGTTGGAGGTACCTGGCACAGCCCGGTCTGCCAGTGAGTGCTGGTACCAGGGGGATGTTTGGCATGTTCCTGCAGAAAGGCATGTTTGAACAATTCCTTAGGGAAATGGGGTCTCACAGGAAGGTTTCCTTGGCTCTTTGGATCCCCACAGACAGGTCAGGCAGAGCTGAGTGCTGCTGTGTTGCATCAGGGCTAAAGCTTCTCTGCATTAGATCAGCTCCATGTGCCCCGTGCTCCCAGTTTGTCCTGGACCTGGAGTTCTTCCCAGAGCTCCCCTGGGAAACTACTGTATTTTCTGCCCTCCCTTTTGTCCCTGAGCTGGACAATGGTGCCAGCTCTGCCCTGCTGGGTGTGTTGAGCCTCTCCTCTGGTCCCAGCAAATCCTGGGAAGAGCCTGTGGGAAGAGGTGACTGACGTGGCTCATGATGCTGAGGGGCAGCTCTTCCCCCATGGCCGTGGTGTAAAATAGAAAATTCAGAGTATCTACCAAACAGGTCCAAAAAATAGCCCCTTCCTCTCCCAGTGCTCACTGCCACATTTCCACAGCCTGTGGCACCACTTGTGTGTTTTTGGGAGTAAGAAACTCTGTGGGGAGAGGGGAGCCAGGGTGAAGGAGGCAGAGGCACAGCAGGGATAGTTGGATGAAGATCCCGGGGGTTTCCCAAGGCTGTCAAGGCAGGAGCTGGTGCTCTCATGGCAGAAAGCTGTGCCAGGGGGGTTGGGATGGATCTCAGGGAAAGGTTCTTCCCCCACAGGGTGCTGGGGCACTGCCCAGGCTCCCCAGGGCAGTGGGCACGGCCCCAAGGCTGCCAGAGCTCCAGGAGGGTTTGGACAACGCTCTGAGGGACAGGGTGGGATTGTTGGGGTGTCCTGGGCAGGGCCAGGGGTCGGGCTGATGATCCCTGTGGGTCCCTTCCAGCTCAGGACATCCCATGATTCTGTGATTAGACCCAGCTTTTACTGAGTGCCCCTGGTCAGACCCCGAGCTGGGAAGTCCTTCCCACCCCCAGAGTTCCTGTCACACGGTGGCAGCTCCAGCCAGGACACCCCCAGTGACAGGACACCTGCAGAGGTGTTTTGCAAGCAGCTCTGCAGGCGTTTAATCTGATGTTTGCTGACATAATTGGTGCTTGAAAGCCTTTGTTTGATCGAGCAAACAGGTTTCTAATCCTCTGTGGAGGAAACTGAGCCGGGGGAAGAACTAGTCCAACCTGAGCTTTACTTTGAAAGCCCAAAAGTCAGTTTGGTTTTGTAGAAACATTGCCTCGAGTGGGAGGATTAATGACTAATCGTGGTTTCATTAATTCTAATGCTTTCACTTTCAGTGGGGAGTTCATCTAATGGTAGTATCATATAATTACACAGAGATCAGCTCTGTCCCCTGCAGAGAGCTGGGGCAGAAAAAGGGAATTTTGGGGGAATTCTGTCTGGCTGAGCTGGAGGAGCAGAAGGAGGTCCTGGTCTCTGAATCAGACCCCACACTCTGGGCTGACAACCAAGGAGCAAACAACCAGGGATTTCCACAGGGCATAATTTGTGATTAGGGGTGAAAAGTGTCAATGCAGAGGAAACAGGACTTCATGGCAGTAAATGTTGCATTTATTCAACTGGAATCAGCAGCAATCTCCACAGACACAGCCTGGCTGCATCCCACTCAGATTTAACAATGCATCTGTATCTCATCTCTTGTCATAATTATAAATAGAAATATTTTAATTAATTTAAGATATGAAATATTTTAGTTAATTTAAGATATTTACATTTCAAAAGCTAAGTCATGACAAAGCTAAAATCTAGGTGAAATTTCTAAGGCTACAACAGTCAGTCCCCAAAAATCTACAAATTAGTATAATTTTAAGCCTTTTTCAGAAAACTGACGTTAACACTGAAGGGCCTTGCAAACTGCAGCTCTGTAGAGCAGAATTTTACCTTTTTGTGGTCTTTATTCTCTGTTGATTGTGCAATAGTTTAAAATACTGCAGTGCTTTAAAAAAACCCACTTTCCTCAGCATCTGCATTATTGGCAGTTTCCTGTAGTATGGAAATAATTCTGGCAATAGTGCAAAGATTCGTCTCAAGATGAGAGAAAATGCTGAAAATAATTTATTAAAGAAACATTTTTCTAGTATTTATAAATATTCTTCCTTCATCAGTGGACAAACAGGTCTGTGAGGACCCAACTTCATCTGTCAATGCACTTTTCCTGTGCTCAGGTGTGGGAAGTACAACCCATACAAGCCTTGCTGGACCTGGTATAAGTGGGACTTTCTTCTCAGGCAAGAGATGACCTGGAGAGAAAAGGACAAAATTAATGGCAAAAATAGGAATCTGTGCTTTGCCCATCATTAGATGCCTCCAAACTACATTTGGAGGGTGGGAATGGAGGGACTTTGGGAATGAGACATTTGTCTAAAGCTGCGAGGATGACACTGGCACAACCCCCAGCTCTGAGATGGAGGTTTTTCCTCTCCTAAATCTCCCTGGCTGGAATTTTCACTCCTGAACCTCTAAGGAGAGTAATTCTTATTCTCTGTAGATATAGCCCTTCCCTTTAGCTGCTGCAAAGCAAACAGCTGCTTTTGAAACAGTGCTGTTAAGATTTTGATGCCCATTAAACCACCCCCAGAGATGGGAAGGGGAGGTACTGACTTTTCCAAGGATATACAGCTGGAGTTTGGCCCTGCAAGGCTGCACAATCTGCAGGTTAAGAGCACTAAGCACGAAATACTTGATGTGGTTATGAAATATGTTGTCTTTGGCCCTCCCTTGCCTGTAACCTGATCATTCTGCAGATACCGAAGAGGGAAGAGGTTTAAGAAGTGCTGCAGGGGATGCCCTAATTCCACCTGTCCTCTTGGGCTTGGCCTCACCTTTGGGTTTCTGTTTTTCTCTCTGCAAAAACTCGAGCTCAGTCATGATCCTGCTGCTTTTCTAGAAAGAAGATCCTGCTTCCTTTCCTAGAAATCTACTCAGCTGACTATAAATTCCCTTCCCCATCCTCCTGTGCTCAAGTCCTTGGAAGAGTTGGCAGTAACAACAGGATTTGGCATCTCATTTGCTGTTGGGGTGTTAAATACTGTTCCCACTGGGCCTCTTGGGAATGTGAATGTCCCTCCTGTGAGTCCCCAGGTGTCTGGGCACTGCTGGAGTCCAGGGAGAGGTAGGACAGCGAAGGGGACACTCACCAGGAAGCATAAGAAGAGGAGGAGGATGAAGCCAAGCAGGGTGAAAACACAGATGAGGATGATGGCCCAGAACTGAAGCTCTGCAAAGGGAAAATAAGAGCACATCAGATGTTTGGACTCATCCACAGGGGATTCAGAGTGGGAAATCTCTCCCTGGCAAAGTTCAACAGTGCTGAGGCCAAATTACAGAAACTTGGGTAAAATGGAGTGAGGGTCTGAGGATCTACCACTTTAAATGTGACAGTCTGAGCCCTCAGAGGGTTTCAAGGATGTTCAGAGAGACAAAGTTCTCTCTTAGCTGCTGGCTGGACTCTTTTGGGGAAGGAGACAGGGCTAAGGGTGGCAGCAAAAGCTGTCATTTTGCCAATGTGTTTGTGGTGCACAAAAAAGCAACACTTCAGAGTACTTTTTTTCTTTCTCCTGTTTACTGTTAGCTCTGGGGTGGTGGCTGTCTTTACAACACCATATCTGGGTATTTTTAGGTTTTTTTTTTTTTTATAAATACTGCAGTTATAAACATTTATTGGTGCCAGAGCTTTAAAACATCTTCCCACATTGGACTGGTTTTGCCTGTCCTTCATCTCCTCAGGCTGGCTGGCTCTGGTGGTACCCACTGTTTGCTGCCAGCCTACCAAGAGGCCCAGATTTTGGGTCTCTTCCATGGGTTTAGTTTCCATTTCAAGGGTCTAGTCTCCATTTCAAGGCATGTAATGCTAATTTATTCTAGTTCAAGTCTGCAGTGGCTGTAGGGTCAATCCCTTCCAAAAAGCACTTACCAGATCTTTCAGACTCTGGTTCATTTGTCTTGAGTGGAGAATAACCTGGAAATAAAGAATGGGACAGATGAGAAACAGAAGCCTCTGGAGCTTATTAAAACCAAGAAGAATCTCCCAAATGTCACTGCAGAGCTCTCACCTTCAACAACCAGACTCTGCTCCTCCAGCTCGTAGCTGGGGCCCAGCTTGGTGAACCCCTGGGTCAGTTGTTTCAGCTCCTCAAACACCTCTTGCTTTTGTAAAGACCCTGAGAGGGGATCCAGGGTGAACTTGCAGATGGAGAAGACTTCTGTGTATCCTCTCCCATGGACAGGCCTGGAGAATGACAGGCACAGAGTCATTATGGAGAAGAGAGGAAGAAGCAGAGCTGAGTGGGAGATTCAGGTTTGCAGATGTCTCAGCGGTGTTTTATTAGCAAGGGATCACTTTTTGAGTTGATTCCAGGCGAGACAGGAGCTCTTGCAGCCTTGTGAAACCACCCACTGAGTTAATCCCCATTTCTAAGAGGTAAATCAACTCGGCTTCTTTGTTCCTCCAAAGAGGTGTTGGAGGAGACACACACAGCAGATCCTGTCCTTGGGCAGGGTCAGTCCCACTCATTGTTTTGCTAATGTGTGTCTGTGGAATTTTAGTGTATTTGAGTACTTGAAATAAGAGAATGAACGTGTTTGTTTTCCTCCGGAATTGTTTATGCTGTGCAAGCACGGAAACAAAACCACCTCTCGTTTGGACAGAAACCTTTTGTGGTAAAAGCAGAACTTGAATGAAGGTGCTTCCTGTGTGTGATCTGGAGCACAAAGGTCCCCAGGGAGGCGTGAACACCCTGCTGTGACCCTGAATGACTTCCTGAACTGCTCTTTGGGGCTCAAGGAAAAGCCACTTCCAAGCAGGACTTACCCAAAACTCTCCACGGTACAACCGGCAAAGTGCTCCTTCAGGCGGCCGGTCCTGAACACATCGAGCTGACAGGAAACACAAAACAGTGGAGGAAAACAGAGTCAGTTGAACACATCCTTTGGACAGGGAGCTCGAGCTACTGCTGCTCAGTTCACCTCTTTCTCGATGTTCTCTTTGTTCACTCGGTACACGTGTGACCTGGGGTCCTGCAGCTGTGCCGAGAAGGGCAGGCTGGAGATCTGGAAATTCAAGCCAAAGTTTTCTTTCCCAGATTTGAGGGGTGTTTTGTAAGTTGCTGCCTCAATTGCTAATTCCAAGGCTGGAAAATGGAGGGGAAAAGTCAGTATAAATTCTAACAGAGAGAAACTAGGGCTCTTCTACCAAAGACTTTCACTAGTCTGACAGGAAATTCCCAATCAGTCCTTCAGCCACTCCTTTATTTGGGATGCTGTACGTTGGAAAAAAACCCTGAAAGTCTGTTTATCTCTAAATGGTTGAAGTTCTGATGAGTAGTTGCCACTTCATTTTCTAATTATTTAATATTGAATAACACCTTAAAAATTAATAACACCTTAAAATTGAATAACATTTTAAAATTGAATAACACCTTAATACTGAATTACACCTTAATATTGAATAACACCTTAATATCGAGTAACTACTTATCATTGAATAAGATCTTAAGCCATTGAAGACTCAAGGGCTACACTGAGCCAGACTAAATGTCTGAATGGCCCAACTTAGAGCTGAACTCAGCAGTTCAACTTAAAACCAGATTTATTTCCACTCTAATAGGCCAGAAATTGGGGAATTCTGAGCATTCCATGGCAAAGTGAGGTGACTGGGTGGACACTGGGCAGAGATTTGAGCTCTACATACTGTCCACTGAGAATTCCTGCAGCCTGTAGCTGCTCCCCAGCCACAGCCCAGTTTCATTGGAAGTCCCATCCTGGAAGGTCCTTTCAACCACGGCCCTGTTGATGCTGGGTTCAGGGTGGAAGAAACACTGGCAGTCGACCACTATGGATCCAGCCCTGTGGGCAGAGGAACAGAGGTTCTGTGGTAAAGAGGCTGATGATCACAAAACTTCACATGGGAAAGAGTTTCCTGAAAGGTTCCTGCTCTGTTTGGAAGTGACGGGGTGGAATGATGGCGTGGAATGGGCTGATGGGGGGTTTGCCTTGGGCAGGGACAGCAAAGGAAATACCACCTGTTCTCTCTAGGAACTTAGGCTTTACTGCATGAACACAATGAAAGATCAGCAGTTTGGGGTTTTTAAAAGCTTTTACCCTCTGGGAGGGTCCCTTGTCCAAGCCTCTTTCCACCCAGAGCTGGACACTACGGCTATACCTGAAGCCCACTTTTAAAGCCTAGTGGAGTTCAAGTGAAGAGGGGGAGTGCAGAGGTTACAGGATCATCAGCTCCCATTAAGAGGATGGGAATCAGAAATTCCTGGGATAGTCAGCAACCTGAGAATGCCTGACTGAGACTGAGAAAAATATCAGTTTATAATAAGTCAGAAAAAATTCAAACCGACAAATGAAGCCTAGAAATGACTTCTTAGGGCATAAAGTTCCAACATGAGAAGGAAGGGGAGGAATTCCACAGGGGACAATGGCACTTGGCCATGGGGGGAGGGGTGCCAGGGAGTGGCAACCCTTCAGCCACACTCAGACCCCACCCCAGACCTCAGGCGGGTGATGTTGCAGCCCAGGAACTGGTCCCGCAGGTCGCTCTGCCGGTACAGCTGATTCATCTGCAACACAAATGTCATGGTAAAGATTCATGAGCCCAGGGCACTCTGCAAGGTGCTTCAGGCCAGCAGGAGGGACTTGAATGCTGGGGAAAGCCCAGGCTTTGGGGGGTTTTTTTGCTTGTTGGATTTCATGGGAATTGGTTTTGACTTTGGAACGTGCCTTCTAGTGATGGAATCTGACTCCCAGCCTGGCAGATCTTCTGCCTTATCTGAGCGAGCTGCCAGTGTTAAAGAGCCCAGTCTGCTGACTGGCAGCTGTCAACTCATGCACACCTCACACACCCAGAATTCCAAGTACAGTGTGTTACAGTTTCACCTAAAGAGCAAAATTAGGGCGTGATCAGTCTGGTAGGTTGGGTTGGGGCTGAAGGGAATGTGTTGGATTCCCAGCAGTGAGTTATGGGTGTGTTGACTCTGAGCTGGCAGGGATTTGCAAACACTTCTGGAGATGGGACTGAAATGCTGAGTCCCTGTGCATTGAACAGATCACCCAAACCTCCTGTATTTCATTGTCCGTGTCTTTGGCTGGACGTAATTTATTAATCCAGATTCCCAGGATTGTTTGGGTTGGAAGGGACCTTAAAGATCATCCAGGTCCAACCCCCTGCCATGGGCAGGGATGGCACCCACGAGGTGCAACATCCAACATAACAAAAAGTGATTCAAAGGTCAATCTCATCTTTAGGATTCTAGAAATTTTTGTTCCTAAATGTTGATTTTTTTTTTTAATTAAGACATAAAACTATGGCAAAAAATTGACCAAACATGGTGGTATTTGAGCTGCAATTCCTCACCTTGTTAGTGATGCTTTCCACTGCTGCTTTGTACTCTGGAGACTGAGAGTCTGGGTTGGTTAGATTTTCATTGACTATTCTAAAGCTCAGTCTGTAGCCCTGTTTGGCTGGAGCTTCAACAAAGACTGGCTTTCTGGTGGTAGCTGTTTCTGTGAGGGGAAAACCTAAATAGAAAAGACAGAGTGCATTTATTTTTACATCAGATCTATCCATACCATAAAAACAATATATGTGTGGCTCTGCTTAGATTATATAATATAATAATGAAATTCTCCAGGAATTTGTATGATTTAAGGGTTGGAGATGCTTCTAGAATGGCAAGATGCTGCTGGATTGGTTTTGCCACAGTGTCAAAACCTACAGAAAACCAACAAACCAGAGGGTTCCTCAGTGCTCCAGCCCCAGTGGAGTGATGGGGAGTGATCTCCAAGAGATCCCAAAATCCTGATCTGTTCATGGATACTCACCATTGACATACAGGCTGTTCTGGTCCAGGCTGTAGTGCCCCAGTTTGGTGACACCCTCTGTCATGGTGCTCAGCTCCCGATAAACCTGTTCCCTGTCAAACCTGGCCAGGCTGGCACTGTCCTGGTAGCTGCAGATGGCATCTACTCCTGTGTCATCCCTGTGTCTCCCAGACCTGAGCAAAAACATCAGACACATTCTTTAGGACACTCTGTGTGATTTGTATGACCAGGAATGACACCAAAATCACTGTAATTGGGCTCCTACATCTTTCACCACACTTTAGAATTGTGCTGATGACATTTAGATCCCAAAATGATTTTACCATCGTGAATGGACAGGGAGGTGTCCACAGGGAGGCTTCTCTATTCTGACATCAGAACAAGTATGATAATTTATGCAAATTTAAGGTATGTAAGAGCAGATAAAGGTTAATTCCACTTTCAGGAGTCTTTTAAGGTACTTTCAGACACTTTTAGTATCAGAAAAATAAAGATACTTTCAGTATCTTTATTAGGGAGGTGTCAGGGGGCGGAGCCAGACTTCTGTTGGTGTCAAGTATTAAGATGCAACAGACAGGAACTGATGCCCAGGAAGTTCCACCTGAACATGAGGAAGAACTTCCCTGTGCAGTGACCAAGCACCAAGAGAGGGTGTGGAGCCTCCTTCCCCGGAGATATTCCAGAACCATCTGGACACACTCCTGTGCCATGTGCTCCAGGCACACTGTGGGCCCTTCCAACCTGACCCATCCTGAGATTCTGAGTCTTACCTGAACCTCATAGTTTTACATCCTGTGTAGGCAGAGCTTACGCTGCTTCTTTTGAACAGAGGGTCAATCTGTCAGGGGAAACAATAGTACAGCTGAGAACTGGAAATCGGGTGCTGAGCTTAATGCAGGTGGATTAAGGGCAGCACCAAAACCCCAAATGGGCAAACCCAGAGCCAGACTCACATAGTGGTTGAGAACATTCACTGTGGAAATGAATTTGCGGGAAGTTGGGACATCCAGGTCTGGGGTGTACGGGAGGTTGGTCACGGTGAAGTTAAGGGTGAACTTTCTGGTTGTTGGTCCTGATGCAGTAGTTGTGCTTGGAGCTGTAATCAAAGGGAAAAAGGATTATGAATTTATTACAAAAGAGTTACCTTCACTTTCAAAGACATTCCCAACCCCAGCACGTTTCAAGGCTACTCTGGATAATGTCTTCCCCTCTCAATAATCTCTTCCCCTGTTATTTTCTGAGGGCACCACTCCTTTGACACCTTTCCCTGGAGTGAGTTCAGCAAAATACTTACCTGATCTCTGAAGTGGTTCGTTGTAACCTGGAAAGGAAATGCAAGAGAAATGTTATGTAAGAGAACCATCCACTTAAGAGAATGAAAGTGGAGAGGGGATGATTAAATGGATGACTTGGGAGTGAATCATCAGAACCTGCCCCCCCCCTCCCCCAGGGTGTGAATCTATTAAACAAACAAAGCTTAAGCAGAACAAGGTGCTTTTGTAAGACTGGTGACTACGATGAGAAAACGGCCGTGCTGCTGTGTAATTAAATACTGGTGGGATAGAAAGCAGGTGAAATGTTCACGTGCAGGTGAATGACTGAGGTCAAGACTAAAATTAAGTCACTCTTCAATGCAATATAGAAATTAAAGTCTTCAAAAATGTCTGTGTGAAAAGATTTTAAAGCTTACACTTCATCTTACACAGAAAACTCCAGTGGGATCTTCTCCTTCAGGCCACTTTTTTAACATTGAAGTGATCCCTGAGACCCCAGGTGGTCCCAAACTGCTCAGTGCCCAGAGGAGCAAGAAAATCAAACACTTACCATTGATATAGAGGCTCTTGCTGTCCAGGTTGTAGATTCCTAACTTGGTGATGCCGCTTGTCATGTTCCTCAGTTCTTGGTAAACCTCAGCTGGGTTAAACTTGGGCACTTGGGAGCTGTTTCTGTAGCTGCAGGTGGTGTCTACTCCTGTGCTATCCCTCTTCTTCATTGCCCTAAGGAATTCAATATCATGAAACTTCTGTTAGTTATTAAAAAAATATATTTTTTTTCTGATGTGATGAAAAAAACCCCAAATAAATCTGTCCACAGTCCTCAGATGAACTACAAATGTATGGTCTTACAAAGAAAAAGGCTTTGTAAGAAAAAGACAATAGAAAGGTGCATAGGAGCTTTATTATAGTGATGAAAACTACTTGAAAAGGAAAAGGAAAAAGAAAAGAGGAAAAGGAAAAGGAAAAGGAAAAGGAAAAGGAAAAGGAAAAGGAAAAGGAAAAGGAAAAGGAAAAGGAAAAGGAAAAGGAAAAGGAAAAGGAAAAGGAAAAGGAAAAGGAAGTATCAGTCAAACTTAAGGAAATCCATTTGCTGCAGTTCAAAGTTAATCTTTCAGTTTATTGCTCACCTGAATCCTGTTACTTTGCAGCCAGAGAAATAGGGGCCAATGATGCTCCTCTGAAGCAGGGGGTCAATCTGACAAGGAAAAATCTTTGTGAACAGGGGAAACCCCAAATTCTGGGTGATTTCAGTGACAAACAACGTGACTTTGGCTTACGTAGTGTCGCATTATCCTCTCAGTGGAACGGAATTTGGCAGAGTTTGGTGTCTCCAGGTCTCTCGTGAACATGAGGTTGGTTATGGTGAAGTTGAGGGTGAAGTGCTCTGTTGTTGGTCCTGGACTTTGTGGGGGGGTTGGTTTCACCACTGAGAGAACAAAAACCACCCAGATTAAATAAGAACAGAATCTGCATAAGACACAGGGCTGTTATTAAGTTTCTGAGAGCAAAGAGCCATATGAGCGTGATCATACACTTTGCAATGTTACAAACATTGCCAAATCATGAGGAAGCAAACTCAATTTATGCCTTTGAGTAGCTTTAACATGTCTTTAAATATACTTACATGACGGACTGTGTGGTTCATTGTAATCTGAAAAACAAATGGACAATTATTGGGAAAATATTCCAAGAAAGTCTCAGCAGGACTAAATACATGGGGTTTTATTACAAGATTACAGTTATTGAATTCATGACTTGTAACTTTGTGACTCTGACAGGTTTTTGCCTTCTACTTTTTGTTATCTGCTTTTGAGAGGTGTATTAAAATCCTCTTCATTTTAATTTCAAATTACTCTGTGTCAACACTGAAGGTTGGACTTGATGATGAGAGGCCTTTTCCAACCTTAAAGAGTCTACGATTCTAACACAGAATCCCAGAATGGTCTGGGTTGGAAGGGACCTTAAAGATCATCTCATTCCAACCCCCTTCATTGGACAGGGACACTTTTCACAAGACCAGGGTGCTCAGAGCTCCATCCAACACGGCCTTAAGCACTTCCAGAGATGGGGCAGCCACAACTTCATTGGAATAACACTTGGGGTGGTTTGTTACCATCAATGTAGAGGCTCTGGCTGTTGAGGCTGAAGTGTCCCAGCTTGGTGATGCCGTTTGTCATGTTGCTCAGCTCATGGTAAATGGTTTCTCTGTTGAATTTGGGACCTGAAGGCTCATCTCTACAGCTGCACATGGCATCTACTGCTGTGTCATCCCTGTTCTTATTTGACCTGGGGAATGAGGCAAAGTTCTAGGTGTCTTAGCCATTATTGAGAAATTCATCTTAACTTTTAGGACATGATCAAAGATATATATAAAAAAAAAACACTCAGAGGCAAAACTACCAATTAAAAAAAAAACACTCAGACATGTGTTGAGTGCTGAGAAATGGGAAGGAACATTTTAAGAAGCAGGTCATGGAGATATGGCTCTTACCTGAATGCCATTACTTTGCACCCAATATAAGCAGGGCCAATGCTGCTTCTTTGGAGTAAAGGGTCAACCTAGAAATTCAACAATAACATGTAATTAGGTCAAATGTCACAGCAAAGGTGAGAGATCAGAGATATTAAAAGAACTAGGCCCAAGCAGGACATGGTTTTGCCTGACTTACATAATAGGACATGACTTTTTCTGTTGACTTGAATTTCCTGGAATTTGGTGTTGCCATATCTGCAGTGAACGGGAGGTTGGTTATAGTGACATTCAAAGTGAAGTTCCTCACTGCTGGTGGCAGAGGTGGTTGTGCATTTTGAGCAGCAGCTGCAATGAGAAAGGAAAGTCAATGCTTGAAAGTCCAATTTGTGATCATCACACCAAGAGGAAACACTATGGGAAAAATTCTCAGATATTCTATTTGGCTTCAAGGTTGGAGAACATGTGGTTCCATAACAGGCTCCTGAATTCTCTGAACACTGTTTTATAAATCTAGCAGAGCTCTTGGTTGCTTGGTCCAACCTGCTTTTTTTGGCTGTTGCTAATGAGCAAAATCTTCTTGCCACTTCAACAACTCTTCAAAGGTACTTACATAGCTCAGGCTGCAGCTCATTGTAACCTGTGGGGGGTAGAAAAGGGACATATTTGAGAAACCTGCTTCCAATTTGGAAGGTCTGGCACACGTTTCAATACAGAACTGGAACAGGTTTTTTCTGAGAGGTCCTGTGTAAATATTTGATATGAAAAACTGATTTGATGACAATCTGTGCATAAATGCACATTCATCCTGCTCTATATTGTTGGCAAGCTGCTGCTTTTCTTAGTACTGCACAGAATTTTCCCTTTCCTAGGGATGTTGAGAGGGAATTACCCATTCCCTAAATCCAGTTTAGAATTCCAGAATGGTCTGGGTTGGAAGGAACCTTAAAGATGACCTTGTTTCAAACCCCTGCCATGGGCAGGGAACAATTGGACTTCTAGACTGGCAACTTCTGTATGATTTTGTCAAGTGCCGTTCAGTTCTAGTGCTGTTCCTTGACCTTGGCAGGTCAATCCTTGTATTTTCCCGGCAAGGACCTCTGGTGTGTTTTGATATGTTACTGAGTGCAAAGCAATCAGAAGGTCAAAGGCTGTGGGTGACAGTGGCTCCTCTGCTTTGGTCCCATTTGCTCTTGCTCCCCTGCAGGTTTTATGGCTTCTGTAGTTACAGAATCCCAGAATGGTTTGTGTTGGAAGGGACCTTAAAGACCATCTTGTTCCACCCCTTGCCATGGAGATGCTCCAAGGGCTGGAGCCCCACTGCTCTGGAGCCAGGCTGGGAGAGTTGGGGGTGTTCCCCTGGAGGAGAGAAGAATCCAGGGAGATCAGAGAGCCCCTTCCAGTGCCTGAAGGGGCTTCAGGAGACCTGGAGAGGGACTGGGGACAAGGAATGGAAGGACAGGACAGGGGGAATGGCTTCAAAGAGAAAGAGGGGAAATTTGTGTGGGACATTGGGAGGGAATCCTTCCCTGTGAGGGTGGGGAGGCCCTGGCACAGGTTGCCCAGAGCAGCTGTGGCTGCCCCATCCCTGGAAGGGTCCAAGACCAGGTTGGAGCAGCCTGGTCTAGTGGAATGTGTCCCTGCGCATGGCAAAAGGGTGGAATGAGATGATCCTTAAGATCTGTTCCAACCCAAACCATTCCACCATTTATACAGAAGGATATAAAATACAAACCAGTATATGAGGATGTCGCGTAAACCCAACAAAAATTATGAAATATATGGTTGATTGGAAGAGCCAAAAAAGTTAGAAAAAAATGGCATTCTTAGTGAAAGAGTATGACAAGAAATAAAATAATATCAGTAAATAGGAAAACATGAAAATTACAGAAACTGGAAAAAAAAATGTCACCGTTGACGTAGAGGCTGTCCTTGTGCAGGCTGTAGGGGCCCAGCTGGGTGATGCCTCTGGTCTTGTTGCTCACTTGGTGGTACAGGCCCACCCTGTCGAAAGGTGGAGCCGAGGGCTCCTTCCTGTACGTGCACACGGCGTCCACCCGGGTCTCGTCCCTTTGGCTGCCCGGCCTGCAAAGCACAGGGATGTCACTGAGCAGCCTCCTCTGTGCCTTCTGTCTCAAAGGATGGGTTCTGGGGCTTCTGTGGCCATCCTCTGAGAGAAGGAAAACTCTCCCTTCCAAAGAGTGTGTGTGTTGTGCCCTGCCACTGCTCTCCAACTCCCCTAATCCCCTGGGCGTGTTCAAGAAGCACAGGGCCAGCAGGACTTTAGAGTCATCTTGGAATTAGGCCTTCACCACCCCGAGAAGGGAGGGCAGGCAGCGAGGGGAGGCTTTGCAGCAGGAGAGCGTCAAGGAGAAGGTCCTGCCTCTGTAGGAGAGGCATCTACAGAACACGACCATGGCAGGCCACTGCCCCTGAGCAAGGGAACTGCAAAGGGACATTCAAATACAGCCCATACCTGAATGCTGTTGATTGACATCCCTGGAAATCGGGGCCAATGGTGCTTCCCTTCAGCAGGCGGTCGAGCTGCCAAGGGGAGGGTTGCACAGTTAAATCCAGGCCAGATCCCTGCACTGCCACCAAGTTAATGAGACCAGCAGGGGCAAGGATATATCCCCCTTCTGGTTCACTTACCAAGGTGTTCATGACTCGTTGTGTAGACTTGAACCTTGCTGAGTCAGGCTTGGCCAGGTCGGAATTGTAGGGGAGGTTGGTGATGGTGAAGTTGACGGTGAAAGGCTCGAGGGCGGCAACTGTTGGTGCTGGGTGGGGGGGAGCTGCAAAATGCAGAGATAGGGAGTGAGGAGGGAGCAGAGTGAGGGTGACAGGGCCCTGGCGGGACAAGTGCCGAATTCTCCTGCCAGCCCACTGGAAAGGCTTTCAGGCTCCCTGCGTCTCTCTGGGACCTCAAGTCCCAGCCCCCAACACCCTCTGACTGAAAGAGGAGCCCACGAGGCACTTGCTGCCCTCTGAGCTCCAGCAAGGTACTCACTGGGCAGGACTGGCTGCTCGTTGTAGCCTGGGAAAAGAGAGAGACAGAGGGTCAGGAGCTGGAGCTGGGCAAGGGGCAGCACTGGGGGTGGCTGGTGGGGGAGAGCAGAGGGGGCAGAGAGAGGAGCGCGGGTCACCGTTGACGTAGAGGCTGTCCTTGTGCAGGCTGTAGGGGCCCAGCTGGGTGATGCCTCTGGTCTTGTTGCTCGCTTGGTGGTACAGGCCCACCCTGTCCAAAGGTGGAGCCGAGGGCTCCTTCCTGTACGTGCACACGGCGTCCACCCGGGTCTCGTCCCTTTGGCTGCCCGGCCTGCAAAACATCGTGACATTAATGAGCGCCCTTCTCTGTGCCTTCTCACATCAGGACTGGGTCTTGGGACTTCTGTGGCCCTTTCAGGCATGACTTTAGAGTCATCTTAGGCCTACAGTATCAGCAAGTAGAGTGAAGAGCAGAGGAAGACACGGGAACCTCAGAGACAGGACAGCATCAATAGAGAGGTCCTGCCTCCATAGACTAAGCACCAACTGAATACAACAAGAATGGACCCTTTCATCTGAGCAAGGACTTTCAAAGGGACACTGAGGTGCAACTCATACCTGAAGGCTCTTGTTTCACAGCCCTGGAAATCGGGGCCAATGCTGGTTTCCTTCAGCAGGCGGTCGAGCTGCCAAGGGGAGGGTTGCACAGTTAAACCATGCCCAGGCCCCTGCCTCCCGCAAGGTTATGAGGGCAGAGGGGGCAAGGCAATCTCCCAGTGATGGTCCACTCACCAAGGTGTTCATGACTCGTTGTGCAGACTTGAACCTTGCCGAGTCTGGATTCTCCAGGTCGGAATTGTAGGGGAGGTTGGTGATGGTGAAGTTGACGGTGAAAGGCTCGAGGGCGGCAGCTGTCGGTGCTGGGTGGGGGGGAGCTGAAGAAGCACAGATGGGGGTTTGAAAACAGGCCAAGAGCCAGGGGGTCAATGCTTTGGCTGGACAAGCACAGAGGTCTCCTGCCAGCCCAATTATCCATTGGAAAGGCTTTCAGGCTCTCTACCTCTCCCCAGGATCCCAAGTCCCAGCCCCCAGACTCCTTTACTCAAAAGAAGACCCTCACACACGACTTTCTGCCCTCTTTGCCCAGCCCACTCCTGCAAGGTACTCACTGGGCAGGACTGGCTGCTCGTTGTAGCCTGGGAAAAGAGAGTGACAGAGGGTCAGGAGCTGGAGCTGGGCAAGGGGCAGCACTGGGGGTGGCTGGTGGGGGAGAGCAGAGGGGGCGGAGAGAGGAGCGCGGGTCACCGTTGACGTAGAGGCTGTCCTTGTGCAGGCTGTAGGGGCCCAGCTGGGTGATGCCTCTGGTCTTGTTGCTCACTTGGTGGTACAGGCCCACCCTGTCGAAAGGTGGAGCCGAGGGCTCCTTCCTGTACGTGCACACGGCGTCCACCCGGGTCTCGTCCCTTTGGCTGCCCGGCCTGCAAAGCACAGGGATGTCACTGAGCAGCCTCCTCTGTGCCTTCTGTCTCAAAGGATGGGTTCTGGGGCTTCTGTGGCCATCCTCTGAGAGAAGGAAAACTCTCCCTTCCAAAGAGTGTGTGTGTTGTGCCCTGCCACTGCTCTCCAACTCCCCTAATCCCCTGGGCGTGTTCAAGAAGCACAGGGCCAGCAGGACTTTAGAGTCATCTTGGAATTAGGCCTTCACCACCCCGAGAAGGGAGGGCAGGCAGCGAGGGGAGGCTTTGCAGCAGGAGAGCGTCAAGGAGAAGGTCCTGCCTCTGTAGGAGAGGCATCTACAGAACACGACCATGGCAGGCCACTGCCCCTGAGCAAGGGAACTGCAAAGGGACATTCAAATACAGCCCATACCTGAATGCTGTTGATTGACATCCCTGGAAATCGGGGCCAATGGTGCTTCCCTTCAGCAGGCGGTCGAGCTGCCAAGGGGAGGGTTGCACAGTTAAATCCAGGCCAGATCCCTGCACTGCCACCAAGTTAATGAGACCAGCAGGGGCAAGGATATATCCCCCTTCTGGTTCACTTACCAAGGTGTTCATGACTCGTTGTGTAGACTTGAACCTTGCTGAGTCAGGCTTGGCCAGGTCGGAATTGTAGGGGAGGTTGGTGATGGTGAAGTTGACGGTGAAAGGCTCGAGGGCGGCAGCTGTTGGTGCTGGGTGGGGGGGAGCTGCAAAATGCAGAGATAGGGAGTGAGGAGGGAGCAGAGTGAGGGTGACAGGGCCCTGGCGGGACAAGTGCCGAATTCTCCTGCCAGCCCACTGGAAAGGCTTTCAGGCTCCCTGCGTCTCTCTGGGACCTCAAGTCCCAGCCCCCAACACCCTCTGACTGAAAGAGGAGCCCACGAGGCACTTGCTGCCCTCTGAGCTCCAGCAAGGTACTCACTGGACAGGACTGGCTGCTCGTTGTAGCCTGGGAAAAGAGAGAGACAGAGGGTCAGGAGCTGGAGCTGGGCAAGGGGCAGCACTGGGGGTGGCTGGTGGGGGAGAGCAGAGGGGGCAGAGAGAGGAGCGCGGGTCACCGTTGACGTAGAGGCTGTCCTTGTGCAGGCTGTAGGGGCCCAGCTGGGTGATGCCTCTGGTCTTGTTGCTCGCTTGGTGGTACAGGCCCACCCTGTCCAAAGGTGGAGCCGAGGGCTCCTTCCTGTACGTGCACACGGCGTCCACCCGGGTCTCGTCCCTTTGGCTGCCCGGCCTGCAAAACATCGTGACATTAATGAGCGCCCTTCTCTGTGCCTTCTCACATCAGGACTGGGTCTTGGGACTTCTGTGGCCCTTTCAGGCATGACTTTAGAGTCATCTTAGGCCTACAGTATCAGCAAGTAGAGTGAAGAGCAGAGGAAGACACGGGAACCTCAGAGACAGGACAGCATCAATAGAGAGGTCCTGCCTCCATAGACTAAGCACCAACTGAATACAACAAGAATGGACCCTTTCATCTGAGCAAGGACTTTCAAAGGGACACTGAGGTGCAACTCATACCTGAAGGCTCTTGTTTCACAGCCCTGGAAATCGGGGCCAATGCTGGTTTCCTTCAGCAGGCGGTCGAGCTGCCAAGGGGAGGGTTGCACAGTTAAACCATGCCCAGGCCCCTGCCTCCCGCAAGGTTATGAGGGCAGAGGGGGCAAGGCAATCTCCCAGTGATGGTCCACTCACCAAGGTGTTCATGACTCGTTGTGCAGACTTGAACCTTGCCGAGTCTGGATTCTCCAGGTCAGAATTGTAGGGGAGGTTGGTGATGGTGAAGTTGACGGTGAAAGGCTCGAGGGCGGCAGCTGTCGGTGCTGGGTGGGGGGGAGCTGAAGAAGCACAGATGGGGGTTTGAAAACAGGCCAAGAGCCAGGGGGTCAATGCTTTGGCTGGACAAGCACAGAGGTCTCCTGCCAGCCCAATTATCCATTGGAAAGGCTTTCAGGCTCTCTACCTCTCCCCAGGATCCCAAGCCCCAGCCCCCAGACTCCTTTACTCAAAAGAAGACCCTCACACACGACTTTCTGCCCTCTTTGCCCAGCCCACTCCTGCAAGGTACTCACTGGGCAGGACTGGCTGCTCGTTGTAGCCTGGGAAAAGAGAGTGACAGAGGGTCAGGAGCTGGAGCTGGGCAAGGGGCAGCACTGGGGGTGGCTGGTGGGGGAGAGCAGAGGGGGCGGAGAGAGGAGCGCGGGTCACCGTTGACGTAGAGGCTGTCCTTGTGCAGGCTGTAGGGGCCCAGCTGGGTGATGCCTCTGGTCTTGTTGCTCACTTGGTGGTACAGGCCCACCCTGTCCAAAGGTGGAGCCGAGGGCTCCTTCCTGTACGTGCACACGGCGTCCACCCGGGTCTCGTCCCTTTGGCTGCCCGGCCTGCAAAGCACAGGGATGTCACTGAGCAGCCTCCTCTGTGCCTTCTGTCTCAAAGGATGGGTTCTGGGGCTTCTGTGGCCATCCTCTGAGAGAAGGAAAACTCTCCCTTCCAAAGAGTGTGTGTGTTGTGCCCTGCCACTGCTCTCCAACTCCCCTAATCCCCTGGGCGTGTTCAAGAAGCACAGGGCCAGCAGGACTTTAGAGTCATCTTGGAATTAGGCCTTCACCACCCCGAGAAGGGAGGGCAGGCAGCGAGGGGAGGCTTTGCAGCAGGAGAGCGTCAAGGAGAAGGTCCTGCCTCTGTAGGAGAGGCATCTACAGAACACGACCATGGCAGGCCACTGCCCCTGAGCAAGGGAACTGCAAAGGGACATTCAAATACAGCCCATACCTGAATGCTGTTGATTGACATCCCTGGAAATCGGGGCCAATGGTGCTTCCCTTCAGCAGGCGGTCGAGCTGCCAAGGGGAGGGTTGCACAGTTAAATCCAGGCCAGATCCCTGCACTGCCACCAAGTTAATGAGACCAGCAGGGGCAAGGATATATCCCCCTTCTGGTTCACTTACCAAGGTGTTCATGACTCGTTGTGTAGACTTGAACCTTGCTGAGTCAGGCTTGGCCAGGTCGGAATTGTAGGGGAGGTTGGTGATGGTGAAGTTGACGGTGAAAGGCTCGAGGGCGGCAACTGTTGGTGCTGGGTGGGGGGGAGCTGCAAAATGCAGAGATAGGGAGTGAGGAGGGAGCAGAGTGAGGGTGACAGGGCCCTGGCGGGACAAGTGCCGAATTCTCCTGCCAGCCCACTGGAAAGGCTTTCAGGCTCCCTGCGTCTCTCTGGGACCTCAAGTCCCAGCCCCCAACACCCTCTGACTGAAAGAGGAGCCCACGAGGCACTTGCTGCCCTCTGAGCTCCAGCAAGGTACTCACTGGGCAGGACTGGCTGCTCGTTGTAGCCTGGGAAAAGAGAGAGACAGAGGGTCAGGAGCTGGAGCTGGGCAAGGGGCAGCACTGGGGGTGGCTGGTGGGGGAGAGCAGAGGGGGCAGAGAGAGGAGCGCGGGTCACCGTTGACGTAGAGGCTGTCCTTGTGCAGGCTGTAGGGGCCCAGCTGGGTGATGCCTCTGGTCTTGTTGCTCGCTTGGTGGTACAGGCCCACCCTGTCCAAAGGTGGAGCCGAGGGCTCCTTCCTGTACGTGCACACGGCGTCCACCCGGGTCTCGTCCCTTTGGCTGCCCGGCCTGCAAAACATCGTGACATTAATGAGCGCCCTTCTCTGTGCCTTCTCACATCAGGACTGGGTCTTGGGACTTCTGTGGCCCTTTCAGGCATGACTTTAGAGTCATCTTAGGCCTACAGTATCAGCAAGTAGAGTGAAGAGCAGAGGAAGACACGGGAACCTCAGAGACAGGACAGCATCAATAGAGAGGTCCTGCCTCCATAGACTAAGCACCAACTGAATACAACAAGAATGGACCCTTTCATCTGAGCAAGGACTTTCAAAGGGACACTGAGGTGCAACTCATACCTGAAGGCTCTTGTTTCACAGCCCTGGAAATCGGGGCCAATGCTGGTTTCCTTCAGCAGGCGGTCGAGCTGCCAAGGGGAGGGTTGCACAGTTAAACCATGCCCAGGCCCCTGCCTCCCGCAAGGTTATGAGGGCAGAGGGGGCAAGGCAATCTCCCAGTGATGGTCCACTCACCAAGGTGTTCATGACTCGTTGTGCAGACTTGAACCTTGCCGAGTCTGGATTCTCCAGGTCGGAATTGTAGGGGAGGTTGGTGATGGTGAAGTTGACGGTGAAAGGCTCGAGGGCGGCAGCTGTCGGTGCTGGGTGGGGGGGAGCTGAAGAAGCACAGATGGGGGTTTGAAAACAGGCCAAGAGCCAGGGGGTCAATGCTTTGGCTGGACAAGCACAGAGGTCTCCTGCCAGCCCAATTATCCATTGGAAAGGCTTTCAGGCTCTCTACCTCTCCCCAGGATCCCAAGCCCCAGCCCCCAGACTCCTTTACTCAAAAGAAGACCCTCACACACGACTTTCTGCCCTCTTTGCCCAGCCCACTCCTGCAAGGTACTCACTGGGCAGGACTGGCTGCTCGTTGTAGCCTGGAAAAAGAGAGTGACAGAGGGTCAGGAGCTGGAGCTGGGCAAGGGGCAGCACTGGGGGTGGCTGGTGGGGGAGAGCAGAGGGGGCGGAGAGAGGAGCGCGGGTCACCGTTGACGTAGAGGCTGTCCTTGTGCAGGCTGTAGGGGCCCAGCTGGGTGATGCCTCTGGTCTTGTTGCTCACTTGGTGGTACAGGCCCACCCTGTCCAAAGGTGGAGCCGAGGGCTCCTTCCTGTACGTGCACACGGCGTCCACCCGGGTCTCGTCCCTTTGGCTGCCCGGCCTGCAAAGCACAGGGATGTCACTGAGCAGCCTCCTCTGTGCCTTCTGTCTCAAAGGATGGGTTCTGGGGCTTCTGTGGCCATCCTCTGAGAGAAGGAAAACTCTCCCTTCCAAAGAGTGTGTGTGTTGTGCCCTGCCACTGCTCTCCAACTCCCCTAATCCCCTGGGCGTGTTCAAGAAGCACAGGGCCAGCAGGACTTTAGAGTCATCTTGGAATTAGGCCTTCACCACCCCGAGAAGGGAGGGCAGGCAGCGAGGGGAGGCTTTGCAGCAGGAGAGCGTCAAGGAGAAGGTCCTGCCTCTGTAGGAGAGGCATCTACAGAACACGACCATGGCAGGCCACTGCCCCTGAGCAAGGGAACTGCAAAGGGACATTCAAATACAGCCCATACCTGAATGCTGTTGATTGACATCCCTGGAAATCGGGGCCAATGGTGCTTCCCTTCAGCAGGCGGTCGAGCTGCCAAGGGGAGGGTTGCACAGTTAAATCCAGGCCAGATCCCTGCACTGCCACCAAGTTAATGAGACCAGCAGGGGCAAGGATATATCCCCCTTCTGGTTCACTTACCAAGGTGTTCATGACTCGTTGTGTAGACTTGAACCTTGCTGAGTCAGGCTTGGCCAGGTCGGAATTGTAGGGGAGGTTGGTGATGGTGAAGTTGACGGTGAAAGGCTCGAGGGCGGCAACTGTTGGTGCTGGGTGGGGGGGAGCTGCAAAATGCAGAGATAGGGAGTGAGGAGGGAGCAGAGTGAGGGTGACAGGGCCCTGGCGGGACAAGTGCCGAATTCTCCTGCCAGCCCACTGGAAAGGCTTTCAGGCTCCCTGCGTCTCTCTGGGACCTCAAGTCCCAGCCCCCAACACCCTCTGACTGAAAGAGGAGCCCACGAGGCACTTGCTGCCCTCTGAGCTCCAGCAAGGTACTCACTGGGCAGGACTGGCTGCTCGTTGTAGCCTGGGAAAAGAGAGAGACAGAGGGTCAGGAGCTGGAGCTGGGCAAGGGGCAGCACTGGGGGTGGCTGGTGGGGGAGAGCAGAGGGGGCAGAGAGAGGAGCGCGGGTCACCGTTGACGTAGAGGCTGTCCTTGTGCAGGCTGTAGGGGCCCAGCTGGGTGATGCCTCTGGTCTTGTTGCTCGCTTGGTGGTACAGGCCCACCCTGTCCAAAGGTGGAGCCGAGGGCTCCTTCCTGTACGTGCACACGGCGTCCACCCGGGTCTCGTCCCTTTGGCTGCCCGGCCTGCAAAACATCGTGACATTAATGAGCGCCCTTCTCTGTGCCTTCTCACATCAGGACTGGGTCTTGGGACTTCTGTGGCCCTTTCAGGCATGACTTTAGAGTCATCTTAGGCCTACAGTATCAGCAAGTAGAGTGAAGAGCAGAGGAAGACACGGGAACCTCAGAGACAGGACAGCATCAATAGAGAGGTCCTGCCTCCATAGACTAAGCACCAACTGAATACAACAAGAATGGACCCTTTCATCTGAGCAAGGACTTTCAAAGGGACACTGAGGTGCAACTCATACCTGAAGGCTCTTGTTTCACAGCCCTGGAAATCGGGGCCAATGCTGGTTTCCTTCAGCAGGCGGTCGAGCTGCCAAGGGGAGGGTTGCACAGTTAAACCATGCCCAGGCCCCTGCCTCCCGCAAGGTTATGAGGGCAGAGGGGGCAAGGCAATCTCCCAGTGATGGTCCACTCACCAAGGTGTTCATGACTCGTTGTGCAGACTTGAACCTTGCCGAGTCTGGATTCTCCAGGTCGGAATTGTAGGGGAGGTTGGTGATGGTGAAGTTGACGGTGAAAGGCTCGAGGGCGGCAGCTGTCGGTGCTGGGTGGGGGGGAGCTGAAGAAGCACAGATGGGGGTTTGAAAACAGGCCAAGAGCCAGGGGGTCAATGCTTTGGCTGGACAAGCACAGAGGTCTCCTGCCAGCCCAATTATCCATTGGAAAGGCTTTCAGGCTCTCTACCTCTCCCCAGGATCCCAAGCCCCAGCCCCCAGACTCCTTTACTCAAAAGAAGACCCTCACACACGACTTTCTGCCCTCTTTGCCCAGCCCACTCCTGCAAGGTACTCACTGGGCAGGACTGGCTGCTCGTTGTAGCCTGGAAAAAGAGAGTGACAGAGGGTCAGGAGCTGGAGCTGGGCAAGGGGCAGCACTGGGGGTGGCTGGTGGGGGAGAGCAGAGGGGGCGGAGAGAGGAGCGCGGGTCACCGTTGACGTAGAGGCTGTCCTTGTGCAGGCTGTAGGGGCCCAGCTGGGTGATGCCTCTGGTCTTGTTGCTCACTTGGTGGTACAGGCCCACCCTGTCCAAAGGTGGAGCCGAGGGCTCCTTCCTGTACGTGCACACGGCGTCCACCCGGGTCTCGTCCCTTTGGCTGCCCGGCCTGCAAAGCACAGGGATGTCACTGAGCAGCCTCCTCTGTGCCTTCTGTCTCAAAGGATGGGTTCTGGGGCTTCTGTGGCCATCCTCTGAGAGAAGGAAAACTCTCCCTTCCAAAGAGTGTGTGTGTTGTGCCCTGCCACTGCTCTCCAACTCCCCTAATCCCCTGGGCGTGTTCAAGAAGCACAGGGCCAGCAGGACTTTAGAGTCATCTTGGAATTAGGCCTTCACCACCCCGAGAAGGGAGGGCAGGCAGCGAGGGGAGGCTTTGCAGCAGGAGAGCGTCAAGGAGAAGGTCCTGCCTCTGTAGGAGAGGCATCTACAGAACACGACCATGGCAGGCCACTGCCCCTGAGCAAGGGAACTGCAAAGGGACATTCAAATACAGCCCATACCTGAATGCTGTTGATTGACATCCCTGGAAATCGGGGCCAATGGTGCTTCCCTTCAGCAGGCGGTCGAGCTGCCAAGGGGAGGGTTGCACAGTTAAATCCAGGCCAGATCCCTGCACTGCCACCAAGTTAATGAGACCAGCAGGGGCAAGGATATATCCCCCTTCTGGTTCACTTACCAAGGTGTTCATGACTCGTTGTGTAGACTTGAACCTTGCTGAGTCAGGCTTGGCCAGGTCGGAATTGTAGGGGAGGTTGGTGATGGTGAAGTTGACGGTGAAAGGCTCGAGGGCGGCAACTGTTGGTGCTGGGTGGGGGGGAGCTGCAAAATGCAGAGATAGGGAGTGAGGAGGGAGCAGAGTGAGGGTGACAGGGCCCTGGCGGGACAAGTGCCGAATTCTCCTGCCAGCCCACTGGAAAGGCTTTCAGGCTCCCTGCGTCTCTCTGGGACCTCAAGTCCCAGCCCCCAACACCCTCTGACTGAAAGAGGAGCCCACGAGGCACTTGCTGCCCTCTGAGCTCCAGCAAGGTACTCACTGGGCAGGACTGGCTGCTCGTTGTAGCCTGGGAAAAGAGAGAGACAGAGGGTCAGGAGCTGGAGCTGGGCAAGGGGCAGCACTGGGGGTGGCTGGTGGGGGAGAGCAGAGGGGGCAGAGAGAGGAGCGCGGGTCACCGTTGACGTAGAGGCTGTCCTTGTGCAGGCTGTAGGGGCCCAGCTGGGTGATGCCTCTGGTCTTGTTGCTCGCTTGGTGGTACAGGCCCACCCTGTCCAAAGGTGGAGCCGAGGGCTCCTTCCTGTACGTGCACACGGCGTCCACCCGGGTCTCGTCCCTTTGGCTGCCCGGCCTGCAAAACATCGTGACATTAATGAGCGCCCTTCTCTGTGCCTTCTCACATCAGGACTGGGTCTTGGGACTTCTGTGGCCCTTTCAGGCATGACTTTAGAGTCATCTTAGGCCTACAGTATCAGCAAGTAGAGTGAAGAGCAGAGGAAGACACGGGAACCTCAGAGACAGGACAGCATCAATAGAGAGGTCCTGCCTCCATAGACTAAGCACCAACTGAATACAACAAGAATGGACCCTTTCATCTGAGCAAGGACTTTCAAAGGGACACTGAGGTGCAACTCATACCTGAAGGCTCTTGTTTCACAGCCCTGGAAATCGGGGCCAATGCTGGTTTCCTTCAGCAGGCGGTCGAGCTGCCAAGGGGAGGGTTGCACAGTTAAACCATGCCCAGGCCCCTGCCTCCCGCAAGGTTATGAGGGCAGAGGGGGCAAGGCAATCTCCCAGTGATGGTCCACTCACCAAGGTGTTCATGACTCGTTGTGCAGACTTGAACCTTGCCGAGTCTGGATTCTCCAGGTCGGAATTGTAGGGGAGGTTGGTGATGGTGAAGTTGACGGTGAAAGGCTCGAGGGCGGCAGCTGTCGGTGCTGGGTGGGGGGGAGCTGAAGAAGCACAGATGGGGGTTTGAAAACAGGCCAAGAGCCAGGGGGTCAATGCTTTGGCTGGACAAGCACAGAGGTCTCCTGCCAGCCCAATTATCCATTGGAAAGGCTTTCAGGCTCTCTACCTCTCCCCAGGATCCCAAGTCCCAGCCCCCAGACTCCTTTACTCAAAAGAAGACCCTCACACACGACTTTCTGCCCTCTTTGCCCAGCCCACTCCTGCAAGGTACTCACTGGGCAGGACTGGCTGCTCGTTGTAGCCTGGGAAAAGAGAGTGACAGAGGGTCAGGAGCTGGAGCTGGGCAAGGGGCAGCACTGGGGGTGGCTGGTGGGGGAGAGCAGAGGGGGCGGAGAGAGGAGCGCGGGTCACCGTTGACGTAGAGGCTGTCCTTGTGCAGGCTGTAGGGGCCCAGCTGGGTGATGCCTCTGGTCTTGTTGCTCACTTGGTGGTACAGGCCCACCCTGTCGAAAGGTGGAGCCGAGGGCTCCTTCCTGTACGTGCACACGGCGTCCACCCGGGTCTCGTCCCTTTGGCTGCCCGGCCTGCAAAGCACAGGGATGTCACTGAGCAGCCTCCTCTGTGCCTTCTGTCTCAAAGGATGGGTTCTGGGGCTTCTGTGGCCATCCTCTGAGAGAAGGAAAACTCTCCCTTCCAAAGAGTGTGTGTGTTGTGCCCTGCCACTGCTCTCCAACTCCCCTAATCCCCTGGGCGTGTTCAAGAAGCACAGGGCCAGCAGGACTTTAGAGTCATCTTGGAATTAGGCCTTCACCACCCCGAGAAGGGAGGGCAGGCAGCGAGGGGAGGCTTTGCAGCAGGAGAGCGTCAAGGAGAAGGTCCTGCCTCTGTAGGAGAGGCATCTACAGAACACGACCATGGCAGGCCACTGCCCCTGAGCAAGGGAACTGCAAAGGGACATTCAAATACAGCCCATACCTGAATGCTGTTGATTGACATCCCTGGAAATCGGGGCCAATGGTGCTTCCCTTCAGCAGGCGGTCGAGCTGCCAAGGGGAGGGTTGCACAGTTAAATCCAGGCCAGATCCCTGCACTGCCACCAAGTTAATGAGACCAGCAGGGGCAAGGATATATCCCCCTTCTGGTTCACTTACCAAGGTGTTCATGACTCGTTGTGTAGACTTGAACCTTGCTGAGTCAGGCTTGGCCAGGTCGGAATTGTAGGGGAGGTTGGTGATGGTGAAGTTGACGGTGAAAGGCTCGAGGGCGGCAGCTGTTGGTGCTGGGTGGGGGGGAGCTGCAAAATGCAGAGATAGGGAGTGAGGAGGGAGCAGAGTGAGGGTGACAGGGCCCTGGCGGGACAAGTGCCGAATTCTCCTGCCAGCCCACTGGAAAGGCTTTCAGGCTCCCTGCGTCTCTCTGGGACCTCAAGTCCCAGCCCCCAACACCCTCTGACTGAAAGAGGAGCCCACGAGGCACTTGCTGCCCTCTGAGCTCCAGCAAGGTACTCACTGGGCAGGACTGGCTGCTCGTTGTAGCCTGGGAAAAGAGAGAGACAGAGGGTCAGGAGCTGGAGCTGGGCAAGGGGCAGCACTGGGGGTGGCTGGTGGGGGAGAGCAGAGGGGGCAGAGAGAGGAGCGCGGGTCACCGTTGACGTAGAGGCTGTCCTTGTGCAGGCTGTAGGGGCCCAGCTGGGTGATGCCTCTGGTCTTGTTGCTCGCTTGGTGGTACAGGCCCACCCTGTCCAAAGGTGGAGCCGAGGGCTCCTTCCTGTACGTGCACACGGCGTCCACCCGGGTCTCGTCCCTTTGGCTGCCCGGCCTGCAAAACATCGTGACATTAATGAGCGCCCTTCTCTGTGCCTTCTCACATCAGGACTGGGTCTTGGGACTTCTGTGGCCCTTTCAGGCATGACTTTAGAGTCATCTTAGGCCTACAGTATCAGCAAGTAGAGCGAAGAGCAGAGGAAGACACGGGAACCTCAGAGACAGGACAGCATCAATAGAGAGGTCCTGCCTCCATAGACTAAGCACCAACTGAATACAACAAGAATGGACCCTTTCATCTGAGCAAGGACTTTCAAAGGGACACTGAGGTGCAACTCATACCTGAAGGCTCTTGTTTCACAGCCCTGGAAATCGGGGCCAATGCTGGTTTCCTTCAGCAGGCGGTCGAGCTGCCAAGGGGAGGGTTGCACAGTTAAACCATGCCCAGGCCCCTGCCTCCCGCAAGGTTATGAGGGCAGAGGGGGCAAGGCAATCTCCCAGTGATGGTCCACTCACCAAGGTGTTCATGACTCGTTGTGCAGACTTGAACCTTGCCGAGTCTGGATTCTCCAGGTCGGAATTGTAGGGGAGGTTGGTGATGGTGAAGTTGACGGTGAAAGGCTCGAGGGCGGCAGCTGTCGGTGCTGGGTGGGGGGGAGCTGAAGAAGCACAGATGGGGGTTTGAAAACAGGCCAAGAGCCAGGGGGTCAATGCTTTGGCTGGACAAGCACAGAGGTCTCCTGCCAGCCCAATTATCCATTGGAAAGGCTTTCAGGCTCCCTACCTCTCCCCAGGATCCCAAGCCCCAGCCCCCAGACTCCTTTACTCAAAAGAAGACCCTCACACACGACTTTCTGCCCTCTTTGCCCAGCCCACTCCTGCAAGGTACTCACTGGGCAGGACTGGCTGCTCGTTGTAGCCTGGGAAAAGAGAGTGACAGAGGGTCAGGAGCTGGAGCTGGGCAAGGGGCAGCACTGGGGGTGGCTGGTGGGGGAGAGCAGAGGGGGCGGAGAGAGGAGCGCGGGTCACCGTTGACGTAGAGGCTGTCCTTGTGCAGGCTGTAGGGGCCCAGCTGGGTGATGCCTCTGGTCTTGTTGCTCACTTGGTGGTACAGGCCCACCCTGTCGAAAGGTGGAGCCGAGGGCTCCTTCCTGTACGTGCACACGGCGTCCACCCGGGTCTCGTCCCTTTGGCTGCCCGGCCTGCAAAGCACAGGGATGTCACTGAGCAGCCTCCTCTGTGCCTTCTGTCTCAAAGGATGGGTTCTGGGGCTTCTGTGGCCATCCTCTGAGAGAAGGAAAACTCTCCCTTCCAAAGAGTGTGTGTGTTGTGCCCTGCCACTGCTCTCCAACTCCCCTAATCCCCTGGGCGTGTTCAAGAAGCACAGGGCCAGCAGGACTTTAGAGTCATCTTGGAATTAGGCCTTCACCACCCCGAGAAGGGAGGGCAGGCAGCGAGGGGAGGCTTTGCAGCAGGAGAGCGTCAAGGAGAAGGTCCTGCCTCTGTAGGAGAGGCATCTACAGAACACGACCATGGCAGGCCACTGCCCCTGAGCAAGGGAACTGCAAAGGGACATTCAAATACAGCCCATACCTGAATGCTGTTGATTGACATCCCTGGAAATCGGGGCCAATGGTGCTTCCCTTCAGCAGGCGGTCGAGCTGCCAAGGGGAGGGTTGCACAGTTAAATCCAGGCCAGATCCCTGCACTGCCACCAAGTTAATGAGACCAGCAGGGGCAAGGATATATCCCCCTTCTGGTTCACTTACCAAGGTGTTCATGACTCGTTGTGTAGACTTGAACCTTGCTGAGTCAGGCTTGGCCAGGTCGGAATTGTAGGGGAGGTTGGTGATGGTGAAGTTGACGGTGAAAGGCTCGAGGGCGGCAGCTGTTGGTGCTGGGTGGGGGGGAGCTGCAAAATGCAGAGATAGGGAGTGAGGAGGGAGCAGAGTGAGGGTGACAGGGCCCTGGCGGGACAAGTGCCGAATTCTCCTGCCAGCCCACTGGAAAGGCTTTCAGGCTCCCTGCGTCTCTCTGGGACCTCAAGTCCCAGCCCCCAACACCCTCTGACTGAAAGAGGAGCCCACGAGGCACTTGCTGCCCTCTGAGCTCCAGCAAGGTACTCACTGGGCAGGACTGGCTGCTCGTTGTAGCCTGGGAAAAGAGAGAGACAGAGGGTCAGGAGCTGGAGCTGGGCAAGGGGCAGCACTGGGGGTGGCTGGTGGGGGAGAGCAGAGGGGGCAGAGAGAGGAGCGCGGGTCACCGTTGACGTAGAGGCTGTCCTTGTGCAGGCTGTAGGGGCCCAGCTGGGTGATGCCTCTGGTCTTGTTGCTCGCTTGGTGGTACAGGCCCACCCTGTCCAAAGGTGGAGCCGAGGGCTCCTTCCTGTACGTGCACACGGCGTCCACCCGGGTCTCGTCCCTTTGGCTGCCCGGCCTGCAAAACATCGTGACATTAATGAGCGCCCTTCTCTGTGCCTTCTCACATCAGGACTGGGTCTTGGGACTTCTGTGGCCCTTTCAGGCATGACTTTAGAGTCATCTTAGGCCTACAGTATCAGCAAGTAGAGCGAAGAGCAGAGGAAGACACGGGAACCTCAGAGACAGGACAGCATCAATAGAGAGGTCCTGCCTCCATAGACTAAGCACCAACTGAATACAACAAGAATGGACCCTTTCATCTGAGCAAGGACTTTCAAAGGGACACTGAGGTGCAACTCATACCTGAAGGCTCTTGTTTCACAGCCCTGGAAATCGGGGCCAATGCTGGTTTCCTTCAGCAGGCGGTCGAGCTGCCAAGGGGAGGGTTGCACAGTTAAACCATGCCCAGGCCCCTGCCTCCCGCAAGGTTATGAGGGCAGAGGGGGCAAGGCAATCTCCCAGTGATGGTCCACTCACCAAGGTGTTCATGACTCGTTGTGCAGACTTGAACCTTGCCGAGTCTGGATTCTCCAGGTCAGAATTGTAGGGGAGGTTGGTGATGGTGAAGTTGACGGTGAAAGGCTCGAGGGCGGCAGCTGTCGGTGCTGGGTGGGGGGGAGCTGAAGAAGCACAGATGGGGGTTTGAAAACAGGCCAAGAGCCAGGGGGTCAATGCTTTGGCTGGACAAGCACAGAGGTCTCCTGCCAGCCCAATTATCCATTGGAAAGGCTTTCAGGCTCCCTACCTCTCCCCAGGATCCCAAGCCCCAGCCCCCAGACTCCTTTACTCAAAAGAAGACCCTCACACACGACTTTCTGCCCTCTTTGCCCAGCCCACTCCTGCAAGGTACTCACTGGGCAGGACTGGCTGCTCGTTGTAGCCTGGGAAAAGAGAGTGACAGAGGGTCAGGAGCTGGAGCTGGGCAAGGGGCAGCACTGGGGGTGGCTGGTGGGGGAGAGCAGAGGGGGCGGAGAGAGGAGCGCGGGTCACCGTTGACGTAGAGGCTGTCCTTGTGCAGGCTGTAGGGGCCCAGCTGGGTGATGCCTCTGGTCTTGTTGCTCACTTGGTGGTACAGGCCCACCCTGTCGAAAGGTGGAGCCGAGGGCTCCTTCCTGTACGTGCACACGGCGTCCACCCGGGTCTCGTCCCTTTGGCTGCCCGGCCTGCAAAGCACAGGGATGTCACTGAGCAGCCTCCTCTGTGCCTTCTGTCTCAAAGGATGGGTTCTGGGGCTTCTGTGGCCATCCTCTGAGAGAAGGAAAACTCTCCCTTCCAAAGAGTGTGTGTGTTGTGCCCTGCCACTGCTCTCCAACTCCCCTAATCCCCTGGGCGTGTTCAAGAAGCACAGGGCCAGCAGGACTTTAGAGTCATCTTGGAATTAGGCCTTCACCACCCCGAGAAGGGAGGGCAGGCAGCGAGGGGAGGCTTTGCAGCAGGAGAGCGTCAAGGAGAAGGTCCTGCCTCTGTAGGAGAGGCATCTACAGAACACGACCATGGCAGGCCACTGCCCCTGAGCAAGGGAACTGCAAAGGGACATTCAAATACAGCCCATACCTGAATGCTGTTGATTGACATCCCTGGAAATCGGGGCCAATGGTGCTTCCCTTCAGCAGGCGGTCGAGCTGCCAAGGGGAGGGTTGCACAGTTAAATCCAGGCCAGATCCCTGCACTGCCACCAAGTTAATGAGACCAGCAGGGGCAAGGATATATCCCCCTTCTGGTTCACTTACCAAGGTGTTCATGACTCGTTGTGTAGACTTGAACCTTGCTGAGTCAGGCTTGGCCAGGTCGGAATTGTAGGGGAGGTTGGTGATGGTGAAGTTGACGGTGAAAGGCTCGAGGGCGGCAACTGTTGGTGCTGGGTGGGGGGGAGCTGCAAAATGCAGAGATAGGGAGTGAGGAGGGAGCAGAGTGAGGGTGACAGGGCCCTGGCGGGACAAGTGCCGAATTCTCCTGCCAGCCCACTGGAAAGGCTTTCAGGCTCCCTGCGTCTCTCTGGGACCTCAAGTCCCAGCCCCCAACACCCTCTGACTGAAAGAGGAGCCCACGAGGCACTTGCTGCCCTCTGAGCTCCAGCAAGGTACTCACTGGGCAGGACTGGCTGCTCGTTGTAGCCTGGGAAAAGAGAGAGACAGAGGGTCAGGAGCTGGAGCTGGGCAAGGGGCAGCACTGGGGGTGGCTGGTGGGGGAGAGCAGAGGGGGCAGAGAGAGGAGCGCGGGTCACCGTTGACGTAGAGGCTGTCCTTGTGCAGGCTGTAGGGGCCCAGCTGGGTGATGCCTCTGGTCTTGTTGCTCGCTTGGTGGTACAGGCCCACCCTGTCCAAAGGTGGAGCCGAGGGCTCCTTCCTGTACGTGCACACGGCGTCCACCCGGGTCTCGTCCCTTTGGCTGCCCGGCCTGCAAAACATCGTGACATTAATGAGCGCCCTTCTCTGTGCCTTCTCACATCAGGACTGGGTCTTGGGACTTCTGTGGCCCTTTCAGGCATGACTTTAGAGTCATCTTAGGCCTACAGTATCAGCAAGTAGAGCGAAGAGCAGAGGAAGACACGGGAACCTCAGAGACAGGACAGCATCAATAGAGAGGTCCTGCCTCCATAGACTAAGCACCAACTGAATACAACAAGAATGGACCCTTTCATCTGAGCAAGGACTTTCAAAGGGACACTGAGGTGCAACTCATACCTGAAGGCTCTTGTTTCACAGCCCTGGAAATCGGGGCCAATGCTGGTTTCCTTCAGCAGGCGGTCGAGCTGCCAAGGGGAGGGTTGCACAGTTAAACCATGCCCAGGCCCCTGCCTCCCGCAAGGTTATGAGGGCAGAGGGGGCAAGGCAATCTCCCAGTGATGGTCCACTCACCAAGGTGTTCATGACTCGTTGTGCAGACTTGAACCTTGCTGAGTCTGGATTCTCCAGGTCGGAATTGTAGGGGAGGTTGGTGATGGTGAAGTTGACGGTGAAAGGCTCGAGGGCGGCAGCTGTCGGTGCTGGGTGGGGGGGAGCTGAAAGAAGCACAGATGGGGAGTGGCAAGGGGCAAGTGCCGGGAAACATGGCTATGGCTGGACAGGATCAGAGGGCTCATGCCAACCCGCAATGGTCATCCATGCCTCACTGTGTCCTAGTTCTGTATTCTAACATGTGTTTGGTTTCTCCCTAGTCGGAATAATGAATCTTTACTTGTTTTTCACAATTTAAAATACGATATGATATGATAAGATATGATATATATGATATGATTGCATGCACTTTAACAGTGATTTCATGAATTTGTAAATATATAAAGTTCAGAGTAATATATTAGTTTATCCTTTATTATTAGAATATTTCCCGAGTGCCTTTCTTTATTGCCTTTAAATTTTAAAAGGAGGACACAACATCTCCACTTTTCCACGCTTTTAATTTAGGTTCTTAGGGAAGTATCCAAAAAAATGGAGGTATGTGTAAAACACCAAAAGTTAAACCATTCTCAGAATTGAAAAAAATGAGAGTCTCATTCTGCAAAACACTGTAATCATAAATGTAAAAAACTGATCTCCTCAGTACAAGAAATTAAAATAAAAATAATATCTTTTAAATCGAAATAAGGGCCAAGACGCACTGAGGGAAATTTATTAATATTAACACTGATTGCTGCATTACTTACATGTTTTGAGAGCAGTATTAACATCAGGTATCACAGTCGTTCGAAAATACACTGTACTGCTGAGAGCGGGAACAGAAACGAGAGATGTCGGCGTAGAAAACGGAGCTGCTGTGGAGACAATGCGGTGAGAAGTGGCCATTTCAAGAGCGGTGCTAGAGCTTCGTACGGCAGTGGAGAAGACTGTGGAGGTGGTCTGAAGAGGGGATGTTTCTTCCTGAGGGGAAAAGGTTGAAGCAGCAGTCTCAGGAGAGGTGCCCTGGGACACTGAGGTGGAAGGTTCCCCCATTGTGGAGGTGGCCTCAAGGGTTGAGGTGGCTGTAGAGGCACCAGTAGAGGAGCTGGTGGGTGGCGTAGAGGTGGGTGTAGTTGTGGTGAGAGTTGGGGAAGTGGTCTCCAGAGTAGAGCTCAGAGGAAGAGCAGAGGTGCTCTCAGCAGTTGCGCTTGTCCCAGGAGCAGAGGAGGATGTTTGTGCCCGGACCGTGCTGGTCGCCTCTCTTGTCTCTGTAGCAGCGCTTGTGACTTGAGCACGAGTGGATGTTCCAGCTGAGCTGGGAGGGACTGCAGTGGTCGTTCCAGGAGCTGGGCTGGAGCTTTGTGCTGTGGTGGAGGCGAGTCTGGGCCTTGTCTCAAGGGTAGACGTTGGAGCACGAGTGGAAGAGGTTGAAGCCACAGTCTCAGGAGAGGTGCCCTGGGACACTGAGGTGGAAGGTTCCCCCATTGTGGAGGTGGCCTCAAGGGTTGAGGTGGCTGTAGAGGCACCAGTAGAGGAGCTGGTGGGTGGCGTAGAGGTGGGTGTAGTTGTGGTGAGAGTTGGGGAAGTGGTCTCCAGAGTAGAGCTCAGAGGAAGAGCGGAGGTGCTCTCCTGGCTTGTCCCAGGAGCAGAGGAGGATGTTTGTGCCCGGACCGTGCTGGTCGCCTCTCTTGTCTCTGTAGCAGCGCTTGTGACTTGAGCACGAGTGGATGTTCCAGCTGAGCTGGGAGGGACTGCAGTGGTCGTTCCAGGAGCTGGGCTGGAGCTTTGTGCTGTGGTGGAGACGAGCCTGGGCCTTGTCTCAAGGGTAGACGTTGGAGCGCGAGTGGAAGAGGTTGAAGCCACAGTCTCAGGAGAGGTGCCCTGGGACACTGAGGTGGAAGGTTCCCCCATTGTGGAGGTGGCCTCAAGGGTTGAGGTGGCTGTAGAGGCACCAGTAGAGGAGCTGGTGGGTGGCGTAGAGGTGGGTGTAGTTGTGGTGAGAGTTGGGGAAGTGGTCTCCAAAGTAGAGCTCAGAGGCAGAGCGGAGGTGCTCTCCTGGCTTGTCCCAGGAGCAGAGGAGGATGTTTGTGCCCGGACCGTGCTGGTCGCCTCTCTTGTCTCTGTAGCAGCACTTGTGACTTGAGCACGAGTGGATGTTCCAGCTGAGCTGGGAGGGACTGCAGTGGTCGTTCCAGGAGCTGGGCTGGAGCTTTGTGCTGTGGTGGAGACGAGCCTGGGCCTTGTCTCAAGGGTAGACGTTGGAGCGCGAGTGGAAGAGGTTGAAGCCACAGTCTCAGGAGAGGTGCCCTGGGACACTGAGGTGGAAGGTTCCCCCATTGTGGAGGTGGCCTCAAGGGTTGAGGTGGCTGTAGAGGCACCAGTAGAGGAGCTGGTGGGTGGCGTAGAGGTGGGTGTAGTTGTGGTGAGAGTTGGGGAAGTGGTCTCCAGAGTAGAGCTCAGAGGAAGAGCGGAGGTGCTCTCAGCAGTTGCGCTTGTCCCAGGAGCAGAGGAGGATGTTTGTGCCCGGACCGTGCTGGTCGCCTCTCTTGTCTCTGTAGCAGCGCTTGTGACTTGAGCACGAGTGGATGTTCCAGCTGAGCTGGGAGGGACTGCAGTGGTCGTTCCAGGAGCTGGGCTGGAGCTTTGTGCTGTGGTGGAGACGAGCCTGGGCCTTGTCTCAAGGGTAGACGTTGGAGCGCGAGTGGAAGAGGTTGAAGCCACAGTCTCAGGAGAGGTGCCCTGGGACACTGAGGTGGAAGGTTCCCCCATTGTGGAGGTGGCCTCAAGGGTTGAGGTGGCTGTAGAGGCACCAGTAGAGGAGCTGGTGGGTGGCGTAGAGGTGGGTGTAGTTGTGGTGAGAGTTGGGGAAGTGGTCTCCAGAGTGGAGCTCAGAGGAAGAGCGGACGTGCTCTCCTGGCTTGTCCCAGGAGCAGAGGAGGATGTTTGTGCCCGGACCGTGCTTGTTGCCTCTCTTGTCTCTGTAGCAGCACTTGTGACTTGAGCACGAGTGGATGTTCCAGCTGAGCTGGGAGGGACTGCAGTGGTCGCTCCAGGAGCTGGGCTGGAGCTTTGTGCTGTGGTGGAGACGAGCCTGGGCCTTGTCTCAAGGGTAGACGTTGGAGCGCGAGTGGAAGAGGTTGAAGCCACAGTCTCAGGAGAGGTGCCCTGGGACACTGAGGTGGAAGGTTCCCCCATTGTGGAGGTGGCCTCAAGGGTTGAGGTGGCTGTAGAGGCACCAGTAGAGGAGCTGGTAGGTGGCGTAGAGGTGGGTGTAGTTGTGGTGAGAGTTGGGGAAGTGGTCTCCAGAGTGGAGCTCAGAGGAAGAGCAGAGGTGCTCTCCTGGCTTGTCCCAGGAGCTGAGGAGGATGTTTGTGCCCGGACCGTGCTGGTCGCCTCTCTTGTCTCTGTAGCAGCGCTTGTGACTTGAGCACGAGTGGATGTTCCAGCTGAGCTGGGAGGGACTGCAGTGGTTGTTCCAGGAGCTGGGCTGGAGCTTTGTGCTGTGGTGGAGACGACCCTTGGACTGCTTTGAAGTGCAGACGTTGGAGCATGAGTGGAAGAGGTTGAAGACACAGTCTCAGGAGAGGTGCCCTGGGACACTGAGGTGGAAGGTTCCCCCATTGTGGAGGTGGCCTCAAGGGTTGAGGTGGCTGTAGAGGCACCAGTAGAGGAGCTGGTGGGTGGCGTAGAGGTGGGTGTAGTTGTGGTGAGAGTTGGGGAAGTGGTCTCCAGAGTAGAGCTCAGAGGAAGAGCGGAGGTGCTCTCAGCAGTTGCGCTTGTCCCAGGAGCAGAGGAGGATGTTTGTGCCCGGACCGTGCTGGTCGCCTCTCTTGTCTCTGTAGCAGCGCTTGTGACTTGAGCACGAGTGGATGTTCCAGCTGAGCTGGGAGGGACTGCAGTGGTCGTTCCAGGAGCTGGGCTGGAGCTTTGTGCTGTGGTGGAGACGAGCCTGGGCCTTGTCTCAAGGGTAGACGTTGGAGCGCGAGTGGAAGAGGTTGAAGCCACAGTCTCAGGAGAGGTGCCCTGGGACACTGAGGTGGAAGGTTCCCCCATTGTGGAGATGGCCTCAAGGGTTGAGGTGGCTGTAGAGGCACCAGTAGAGGAGCTGGTGGGTGGCGTAGAGGTGGGTGTAGTTGTGGTGAGAGTTGGGGAAGTGGTCTCCAGAGTAGAGCTCAGAGGAAGAGCGGAGGTGCTCTCAGCAGTTGCGCTTGTCCCAGGAGCAGAGGAGGATGTTTGTGCCCGGACCGTGCTGGTCGCCTCTCTTGTCTCTGTAGCAGCGCTTGTGACTTGAGCACGAGTGGATGTTCCAGCTGAGCTGGGAGGGACTGCAGTGGTCGTTCCAGGAGCTGGGCTGGAGCTTTGTGCTGTGGTGGAGGCGAGTCTGGGCCTTGTCTCAAGGGTAGACGTTGGAGCGCGAGTGGAAGAGGTTGAAGCCACAGTCTCAGGAGAGGTGCCCTGGGACACTGAGGTGGAAGGTTCCCCCATTGTGGAGGTGGCCTCAAGGGTTGAGGTGGCTGTAGAGGCACCAGTAGAGGAGCTGGTGGGTGGCGTAGAGGTGGGTGTAGTTGTGGTGAGAGTTGGGGAAGTGGTCTCCAGAGTAGAGCTCAGAGGAAGAGCGGAGGTGCTCTCCTGGCTTGTCCCAGGAGCAGAGGAGGATGTTTGTGCCCGGACCGTGCTGGTCGCCTCTCTTGTCTCTGTAGCAGCGCTTGTGACTTGAGCACGAGTGGATGTTCCAGCTGAGCTGGGAGGGACTGCAGTGGTCGTTCCAGGAGCTGGGCTGGAGCTTTGTGCTGTGGTGGAGACGAGTCTGGGCCGTGTCTCAAGGGTAGACGTTGGAGCGCGAGTGGAAGAGGTTGAAGCCACAGTCTCAGGAGAGGTGCCCTGGGACACTGAGGTGGAAGGTTCCCCCATTGTGGAGGTGGCCTCAAGGGTTGAGGTGGCTGTAGAGGCACCAGTAGAGGAGCTGGTGGGTGGCGTAGAGGTGGGTGTAGTTGTGGTGAGAGTTGGGGAAGTGGTCTCCAAAGTAGAGCTCAGAGGCAGAGCGGAGGTGCTCTCAGCAGTTGCGCTTGTCCCAGGAGCAGAGGAGGATGTTTGTGCCCGGACCGTGCTGGTCGCCTCTCTTGTCTCTGTAGCAGCGCTTGTGACTTGAGCACGAGTGGATGTTCCAGCTGAGCTGGGAGGGACTGCAGTGGTCGTTCCAGGAGCTGGGCTGGAGCTTTGTGCTGTGGTGGAGACGAGCCTGGGCCTTGTCTCAAGGGTAGACGTTGGAGCGCGAGTGGAAGAGGTTGAAGCCACAGTCTCAGGAGAGGTGCCCTGGGACACTGAGGTGGAAGGTTCCCCCATTGTGGAGGTGGCCTCAAGGGTTGAGGTGGCTGTAGAGGCACCAGTAGAGGAGCTGGTGGGTGGCGTAGAGGTGGGTGTAGTTGTGGTGAGAGTTGGGGAAGTGGTCTCCAGAGTGGAGCTCAGAGGAAGAGCGGACGTGCTCTCCTGGCTTGTCCCAGGAGCAGAGGAGGATGTTTGTGCCCGGACCGTGCTTGTTGCCTCTCTTGTCTCTGTAGCAGCACTTGTGACTTGAGCACGAGTGGATGTTCCAGCTGAGCTGGGAGGGACTGCAGTGGTCGCTCCAGGAGCTGGGCTGGAGCTTTGTGCTGTGGTGGAGACGAGCCTGGGCCTTGTCTCAAGGGTAGACGTTGGAGCGCGAGTGGAAGAGGTTGAAGCCACAGTCTCAGGAGAGGTGCCCTGGGACACTGAGGTGGAAGGTTCCCCCATTGTGGAGGTGGCCTCAAGGGTTGAGGTGGCTGTAGAGGCACCAGTAGAGGAGCTGGTAGGTGGCGTAGAGGTGGGTGTAGTTGTGGTGAGAGTTGGGGAAGTGGTCTCCAGAGTGGAGCTCAGAGGAAGAGCAGAGGTGCTCTCCTGGCTTGTCCCAGGAGCTGAGGAGGATGTTTGTGCCCGGACCGTGCTGGTCGCCTCTCTTGTCTCTGTAGCAGCGCTTGTGACTTGAGCACGAGTGGATGTTCCAGCTGAGCTGGGAGGGACTGCAGTGGTCGTTCCAGGAGCTCGGCTGGAGCTTTGTGCTGTGGTGGAAACGACCCATGGACTGCTTTGAAGTGCAGACGTTGGAGCGTGAGTGGAAGAGGTTGAAGCCACAGTCTCAGGAGAGGTGCCCTGGGACACTGAGGTGGAAGTTTCCCCCATTGTGGAGGTGGCCTCAAGGGTTGAGGTGGCTGTAGAGGCACCAGTAGAGGAGCTGGTGGGTGGCGTAGAGGTGGGTGTAGTTGTGGTGAGAGTTGGGGAAGTGGTCTCCAGAGTAGAGCTCAGAGGAAGAGCGGAGGTGCTCTCAGCAGTTGCGCTTGTCCCAGGAGCAGAGGAGGATGTTTGTGCCCGGACCGTGCTGGTCGTCTCTCTTGTCTCTGTAGCAGCGCTTGTGACTTGAGCACGAGTGGATGTTCCAGCTGAGCTGGGAGGGACTGCAGTGGTCGTTCCAGGAGCTGGGCTGGAGCTTTGTGCTGTGGTGGAGACGAGCCTGGGCCTTGTCTCAAGGGTAGACGTTGGAGCGCGAGTGGAAGAGGTTGAAGCCACAGTCTCAGTAGAGGTGCCCTGGGACACTGAGGTGGAAGGTTCCCCCATTGTGGAGATGGCCTCAAGGGTTGAGGTGGCTGTAGAGGCACCAGTAGAGGAGCTGGTGGGTGGCGTAGAGGTGGGTGTAGTTGTGGTGAGAGTTGGGGAAGTGGTCTCCAGAGTAGAGCTCAGAGGCAGAGCGGAGGTGCTCTCAGCAGTTGCGCTTGTCCCAGGAGCAGAGGAGGATGTTTGTGCCCGGACCGTGCTGGTCGCCTCTCTTGTCTCTGTAGCAGCGCTTGTGACTTGAGCACGAGTGGATGTTCCAGCTGAGCTGGGAGGGACTGCAGTGGTCGTTCCAGGAGCTGGGCTGGAGCTTTGTGCTGTGGTGGAGGCGAGTCTGGGCCTTGTCTCAAGGGTAGACGTTGGAGCGCGAGTGGAAGAGGTTGAAGCCACAGTCTCAGGAGAGGTGCCCTGGGACACTGAGGTGGAAGGTTCCCCCATTGTGGAGGTGGTCTCAAGGGTTGAGGTGGCTGTAGAGGCACCAGTAGAGGAGCTGGTGGGTGGCGTAGAGGTGGGTGTAGTTGTGGTGAGAGTTGGGGAAGTGGTCTCCAGAGTGGAGCTCAGAGGAAGAGCAGAGGTGCTCTCCTGGCTTGTCCCAGGAGCAGAGGAGGATGTTTGTGCCCGGACCGTGCTTGTCGCCTCTCTTGTCTCTGTAGCAGCGCTTGTGACTTGAGCACGAGTGGATGTTCCAGCTGAGCTGGGAGGGACTGCAGTGGTCGTTCCAGGAGCTGGGCTGGAGCTTTGTGCTGTGGTGGAGACGACCCTTGGACTGCTTTGAAGTGCAGACGTTGGAGCGCGAGTGGAAGAGGTTGAAGCCACAGTCTCAGGAGAGGTGCCCTGGGACACTGAGGTGGAAGGTTCCCCCATTGTGGAGGTGGCCTCAAGGGTTGAGGTGGCTGTAGAGGCACCAGTAGAGGAGCTGGTGGGTGGCGTAGAGGTGGGTGTAGTTGTGGTGAGAGTTGTGGAAGTGGTCTCCAGAGTAGAGCTCAGAGGAAGAGCAGAGGTGCTCTCCTGGCTTGTCCCAGGAGCAGAGGAGGATGTTTGTGCCCGGACCGTGCTGGTCGCCTCTCTTGTCTCTGTAGCAGCGCTTGTGACTTGAGCACGAGTGGATGTTCCAGCTGAGCTGGGAGGGACTGCAGTGGTCGTTCCAGGAGCTGGGCTGGAGCTTTGTGCTGTGGTGGAGACGAACCTTGGACTGCTTTGAAGTGCAGACGTTGGAGCGCGAGTGGAAGAGGTTGAAGCCACAGTCTCAGGAGAGGTGCCCTGGGACACTGAGGTGGAAGGTTCCCCCATTGTGGAGGTGGCCTCAAGGGTTGAGGTGGCTGTAGAGGCACCAGTAGAGGAGCTGGTGGGTGGCGTAGAGGTGGGTGTAGTTGTGGTGAGAGTTGGGGAAGTAGTCTCCAGAGTAGAGCTCAGAGGAAGAGCGGAGGTGCTCTCAGCAGTTGCGCTTGTCCCAGGAGCAGAGGAGGATGTTTGTGCCCGGACCGTGCTGGTCGCCTCTCTTGTCTCTGTAGCAGCGCTTGTGACTTGAGCACGAGTGGATGTTCCAGCTGAGCTGGGAGGGACTGCAGTGGTCGTTCCAGGAGCTGGGCTGGAGCTTTGTGCTGTGGTGGAGGCGAGTCTGGGCCTTGTCTCAAGGGTAGACGTCGGAGCGCGAGTGGAAGAGGTTGAAGCCACAGTCTCAGGAGAGGTGCCCTGGGACACTGAGGTGGAAGGTTCCCCCATTGTGGAGGTGGCCTCAAGGGTTGAGGTGGCTGTAGAGGCACCAGTAGAGGAGCTGGTGGGTGGCGTAGAGGTGGGTGTAGTTGTGGTGAGAGTTGGGGAAGTGGTCTCCAGAGTAGAGCTCAGAGGCAGAGCGGAGGTGCTCTCAGCAGTTGCGCTTGTCCCAGGAGCAGAGGAGGATGTTTGTGCCCGGACCGTGCTGGTCGCCTCTCTTGTCTCTGTAGCAGCGCTTGTGACTTGAGCACGAGTGGATGTTCCAGCTGAGCTGGGAGGGACTGCAGTGGTCGTTCCAGGAGCTGGGCTGGAGCTTTGTGCTGTGGTGGAGGCGAGTCTGGGCCTTGTCTCAAGTGCAGACGTTGGAGCGCGAGTGGAAGAGGTTGAAGCCACAGTCTCAGGAGAGGTGCCCTGGGACACTGAGGTGGAAGGTTCCCCCATTGTGGAGGTGGCCTCAAGGGTTGAGGTGGCTGTAGAGGCACCAGTAGAGGAGCTGGTGGGTGGCGTAGAGGTGGGTGTAGTTGTGGTGAGAGTTGGGGAAGTGGTCTCCAGAGTAGAGCTCAGAGGAAGAGCGGAGGTGCTCTCAGCAGTTGCGCTTGTCCCAGGAGCAGAGGAGGATGTTTGTGCCCGGACCGTGCTGGTCGCCTCTCTTGTCTCTGTAGCAGCACTTGTGACTTGAGCACGAGTGGATGTTCCAGCTGAGCTGGGAGGGACTGCAGTGGTCGTTCCAGGAGCTGGGCTGGAGCTTTGTGCTGTGGTGGAGACGACCCTTGGACTGCTTTGAAGTGCAGACGTTGGAGCACGAGTGGAAGAGGTTGAAGCCACAGTCTCAGGAGAGGTGCCCTGGGACACTGAGGTGGAAGGTTCCCCCATTGTGGAGGTGGCCTCAAGGGTTGAGGTGGCTGTAGAGGCACCAGTAGAGGAGCTGGTGGGTGGCGTAGAGGTGGGTGTAGTTGTGGTGAGAGTTGGGGAAGTGGTCTCCAGAGTAGAGCTCAGAGGAAGAGCAGAGGTGCTCTCCTGGCTTGTCCCAGGAGCAGAGGAGGATGTTTGTGCCCGGACCGTGCTGGTCGCCTCTCTTGTCTCTGTAGCAGCGCTTGTGACTTGAGCACGAGTGGATGTTCCAGCTGAGCTGGGAGGGACTGCAGTGGTCGTTCCAGGAGCTGGGCTGGAGCTTTGTGCTGTGGTGGAGACGAGCCTTGGACTGCTTTGAAGTGCAGACGTTGGAGCGCGAGTGGAAGAGGTTGAAGCCACAGTCTCAGGAGAGGTGCCCTGGGACACTGAGGTGGAAGGTTCCCCCATTGTGGAGGTGGCCTCAAGGGTTGAGGTGGCTGTAGAGGCACCAGTAGAGGAGCTGGTGGGTGGCGTAGAGGTGGGTGTAGTTGTGGTGAGAGTTGGGGAAGTGGTCTCCAGAGTAGAGCTCAGAGGAAGAGCGGAGGTGCTCTCAGCAGTTGCGCTTGTCCCAGGAGCAGAGGAGGATGTTTGTGCCCGGACCGTGCTGGTCGCCTCTCTTGTCTCTGTAGCAGCGCTTGTGACTTGAGCACGAGTGGATGTTCCAGCTGAGCTGGGAGGGACTGCAGTGGTCGTTCCAGGAGCTGGGCTGGAGCTTTGTGCTGTGGTGGAGGCGAGTCTGGGCCTTGTCTCAAGGGTAGACGTTGGAGCGCGAGTGGAAGAGGTTGAAGCCACAGTCTCAGGAGAGGTGCCCTGGGACACTGAGGTGGAAGGTTCCCCCATTGTGGAGGTGGCCTCAAGGGTTGAGGTGGCTGTAGAGGCACCAGTAGAGGAGCTGGTGGGTGGCGTAGAGGTGGGTGTAGTTGTGGTGAGAGTTGGGGAAGTGGTCTCCAGAGTAGAGCTCAGAGGAAGAGCGGAGGTGCTCTCCTGGCTTGTCCCAGGAGCAGAGGAGGATGTTTGTGCCCGGACCGTGCTGGTCGCCTCTCTTGTCTCTGTAGCAGCGCTTGTGACTTGAGCACGAGTGGATGTTCCAGCTGAGCTGGGAGGGACTGCAGTGGTCGTTCCAGGAGCTGGGCTGGAGCTTTGTGCTGTGGTGGAGACGAGCCTGGGCCTTGTCTCAAGGGTAGACGTTGGAGCGCGAGTGGAAGAGGTTGAAGCCACAGTCTCAGGAGAGGTGCCCTGGGACACTGAGGTGGAAGGTTCCCCCATTGTGGAGGTGGCCTCAAGGGTTGAGGTGGCTGTAGAGGCACCAGTAGAGGAGCTGGTGGGTGGCGTAGAGGTGGGTGTAGTTGTGGTGAGAGTTGGGGAAGTGGTCTCCAGAGTAGAGCTCAGAGGCAGAGCGGAGGTGCTCTCAGCAGTTGCGCTTGTCCCAGGAGCAGAGGAGGATGTTTGTGCCCGGACCGTGCTGGTCGCCTCTCTTGTCTCTGTAGCAGCACTTGTGACTTGAGCACGAGTGGATGTTCCAGCTGAGCTGGGAGGGACTGCAGTGGTCGTTCCAGGAGCTGGGCTGGAGCTTTGTGCTGTGGTGGAGACGAGCCTGGGCCTTGTCTCAAGGGTAGACGTTGGAGCGCGAGTGGAAGAGGTTGAAGCCACAGTCTCAGGAGAGGTGCCCTGGGACACTGAGGTGGAAGGTTCCCCCATTGTGGAGGTGGCCTCAAGGGTTGAGGTGGCTGTAGAGGCACCAGTAGAGGAGCTGGTGGGTGGCGTAGAGGTGGGTGTAGTTGTGGTGAGAGTTGGGGAAGTGGTCTCCAGAGTAGAGCTCAGAGGAAGAGCGGAGGTGCTCTCAGCAGTTGCGCTTGTCCCAGGAGCAGAGGAGGATGTTTGTGCCCGGACCGTGCTGGTCGCCTCTCTTGTCTCTGTAGCAGCGCTTGTGACTTGAGCACGAGTGGATGTTCCAGCTGAGCTGGGAGGGACTGCAGTGGTCGTTCCAGGAGCTGGGCTGGAGCTTTGTGCTGTGGTGGAGACGACCCTTGGACTGCTTTGAAGTGCAGACGTTGGAGCACGAGTGGAAGAGGTTGAAGCCACAGTCTCAGGAGAGGTGCCCTGGGACACTGAGGTGGAAGGTTCCCCCATTGTGGAGGTGGCCTCAAGGGTTGAGGTGGCTGTAGAGGCACCAGTAGAGGAGCTGGTGGGTGGCGTAGAGGTGGGTGTAGTTGTGGTGAGAGTTGGGGAAGTGGTCTCCAGAGTAGAGCTCAGAGGAAGAGCAGAGGTGCTCTCCTGGCTTGTCCAGGAGCAGAGGAGGATGTTTGTGCCCGGACCGTGCTGGTCGCCTCTCTTGTCTCTGTAGCAGCGCTTGTGACTTGAGCACGAGTGGATGTTCCAGCTGAGCTGGGAGGGACTGCAGTGGTCGTTCCAGGAGCTGGGCTGGAGCTTTGTGCTGTGGTGGAGACGAGCCTTGGACTGCTTTGAAGTGCAGACGTTGGAGCGCGAGTGGAAGAGGTTGAAGCCACAGTCTCAGGAGAGGTGCCCTGGGACACTGAGGTGGAAGGTTCCCCCATTGTGGAGGTGGCCTCAAGGGTTGAGGTGGCTGTAGAGGCACCAGTAGAGGAGCTGGTGGGTGGCGTAGAGGTGGGTGTAGTTGTGGTGAGAGTTGGGGAAGTGGTCTCCAGAGTAGAGCTCAGAGGAAGAGCGGAGGTGCTCTCAGCAGTTGCGCTTGTCCCAGGAGCAGAGGAGGATGTTTGTGCCCGGACCGTGCTGGTCGCCTCTCTTGTCTCTGTAGCAGCGCTTGTGACTTGAGCACGAGTGGATGTTCCAGCTGAGCTGGGAGGGACTGCAGTGGTCGTTCCAGGAGCTGGGCTGGAGCTTTGTGCTGTGGTGGAGGCGAGTCTGGGCCTTGTCTCAAGGGTAGACGTTGGAGCGCGAGTGGAAGAGGTTGAAGCCACAGTCTCAGGAGAGGTGCCCTGGGACACTGAGGTGGAAGGTTCCCCCATTGTGGAGGTGGCCTCAAGGGTTGAGGTGGCTGTAGAGGCACCAGTAGAGGAGCTGGTGGGTGGCGTAGAGGTGGGTGTAGTTGTGGTGAGAGTTGGGGAAGTGGTCTCCAGAGTAGAGCTCAGAGGAAGAGCGGAGGTGCTCTCCTGGCTTGTCCCAGGAGCAGAGGAGGATGTTTGTGCCCGGACCGTGCTGGTCGCCTCTCTTGTCTCTGTAGCAGCGCTTGTGACTTGAGCACGAGTGGATGTTCCAGCTGAGCTGGGAGGGACTGCAGTGGTCGTTCCAGGAGCTGGGCTGGAGCTTTGTGCTGTGGTGGAGACGAGCCTGGGCCTTGTCTCAAGGGTAGACGTTGGAGCGCGAGTGGAAGAGGTTGAAGCCACAGTCTCAGGAGAGGTGCCCTGGGACACTGAGGTGGAAGGTTCCCCCATTGTGGAGGTGGCCTCAAGGGTTGAGGTGGCTGTAGAGGCACCAGTAGAGGAGCTGGTGGGTGGCGTAGAGGTGGGTGTAGTTGTGGTGAGAGTTGGGGAAGTGGTCTCCAGAGTAGAGCTCAGAGGCAGAGCGGAGGTGCTCTCAGCAGTTGCGCTTGTCCCAGGAGCAGAGGAGGATGTTTGTGCCCGGACCGTGCTGGTCGCCTCTCTTGTCTCTGTAGCAGCACTTGTGACTTGAGCACGAGTGGATGTTCCAGCTGAGCTGGGAGGGACTGCAGTGGTCGTTCCAGGAGCTGGGCTGGAGCTTTGTGCTGTGGTGGAGACGAGCCTGGGCCTTGTCTCAAGGGTAGACGTTGGAGCGCGAGTGGAAGAGGTTGAAGCCACAGTCTCAGGAGAGGTGCCCTGGGACACTGAGGTGGAAGGTTCCCCCATTGTGGAGGTGGCCTCAAGGGTTGAGGTGGCTGTAGAGGCACCAGTAGAGGAGCTGGTGGGTGGCGTAGAGGTGGGTGTAGTTGTGGTGAGAGTTGGGGAAGTGGTCTCCAGAGTAGAGCTCAGAGGAAGAGCGGAGGTGCTCTCAGCAGTTGCGCTTGTCCCAGGAGCAGAGGAGGATGTTTGTGCCCGGACCGTGCTGGTCGCCTCTCTTGTCTCTGTAGCAGCGCTTGTGACTTGAGCACGAGTGGATGTTCCAGCTGAGCTGGGAGGGACTGCAGTGGTCGTTCCAGGAGCTGGGCTGGAGCTTTGTGCTGTGGTGGAGATGAGCCTGGGCCTTGTCTCAAGGGTAGACGTTGGAGCGCGAGTGGAAGAGGTTGAAGCCACAGTCTCAGGAGAGGTGCCCTGGGACACTGAGGTGGAAGGTTCCCCCATTGTGGAGGTGGCCTCAAGGGTTGAGGTGGCTGTAGAGGCACCAGTAGAGGAGCTGGTGGGTGGCGTAGAGGTGGGTGTAGTTGTGGTGAGAGTTGGGGAAGTGGTCTCCAGAGTGGAGCTCAGAGGAAGAGCGGACGTGCTCTCCTGGCTTGTCCCAGGAGCAGAGGAGGATGTTTGTGCCCGGACAGTGCTTGTTGCCTCTCTTGTCTCTGTAGCAGCACTTGTGACTTGAGCACGAGTGGATGTTCCAGCTGAGCTGGGAGGGACTGCAGTGGTCGCTCCAGGAA